>NW_027031262.1:0-3312 GCF_034236695.1 Oncorhynchus nerka
GGGATACCGGAACAGAGTCAATGTGGAGGCTACATACAGTACAGGGATACCGGAACAGAGTCAATGTGGAGGCTACATACAGTACAGGGGATACCGGAACAGAGTCAATGTGGAGGCTACATACAGTACAGGGATACCGGAACAGAGTCCAATGTGGAGGCTACATACAGTACAGGGGATACCGGAACAGAGTCAATGTGGAGGCTACATACAGTACAGGGGATACCGGAACAGAGTCAATGTGGAGGCTACATACAGTACAGGGATACCGGAACAGAGTCAATGTGGAGGCTACATACAGTACAGGGATACCGGAACAGAGTCAATGTGGAGGCTACATACAGTACAGGATACCGGAACAGAGTCAATGTGGAGGCTACATACAGTACAGGGGATACCGGAACAGAGTCAATGTGGAGGCTACATACAGTACAGGGGATACCGGAACAGAGTCAATGTGGAGGCTACATACAGTACAGGGGATACCGGAACAGAGTCAATGTGGAGGCTACATACAGTACAGGGATACCGGAACAGAGTCAATGTGGAGGCTACATACAGTACAGGGATACCGGAACAGAGTCAATGTGGAGGCTACATACAGTACAGGGATACCGGAACAGAGTCAATGTGGAGGCTACATACAGTACAGGGGATACCGGAACAGAGTCAATGTGGAGGCTACATACAGTACAGGGGATACCGGAACAGAGTCAATGTGGAGGCTACATACAGTACAGGGATACCGGAACAGAGTCAATGTGGAGGCTACATACAGTACAGGGATACCGGAACAGAGTCAATGTGGAGGCTACATACAGTACAGGGGATACCGGAACAGAGTCAATGTGGAGGCTACATACAGTACAGGGGATACCGGAACAGAGTCAATGTGGAGGCTACATACAGTACAGGGGATACCGGAACAGAGTCAATGTGGAGGCTACATACAGTACAGGGATACCGGAACAGAGTCAATGTGGAGGCTACATACAGTACAGGGGATACCGGAACAGAGTCAATGTGGAGGCTACATACAGTACAGGGGATACCGGAACAGAGTCAATGTGGAGGCTACATACAGTACAGGGGATACCGGAACAGAGTCAATGTGGAGGCTACATACAGTACAGGGGATACCGGAACAGAGTCAATGTGGAGGCTACATACAGTACAGGGGATACCGGAACAGAGTCAATGTGGAGGCTACATACAGTACAGGGGATACCGGAACAGAGTCAATGTGGAGGCTACATACAGTACAGGGATACCGGAACAGAGTCAATGTGGAGGCTACATACAGTACAGGGGATACCGGAACAGAGTCAATGTGGAGGCTACATACAGTACAGGGGATACCGGAACAGAGTCAATGTGGAGGCTACATACAGTACAGGGGATACCGGAACAGAGTCAATGTGGAGGCTACATACAGTACAGGGGATACCGGAACAGAGTCAATGTGGAGGCTACATACAGTACAGGGGATACCGGAACAGAGTCAATGTGGAGGCTACATACAGTACAGGATACCGGAACAGAGTCAATGTGGAGGCTACATACAGTACAGGGGATACCGGAACAGAGTCAATGTGGAGGCTACATACAGTACAGGGGATACCGGAACAGAGTCAATGTGGAGGCTACATACAGTACAGGGGATACCGGAACAGAGTCAATGTGGAGGCTACATACAGTACAGGGGATACCGGAACAGAGTCAATGTGGAGGCTACATACAGTACAGGGGATACCGGAACAGAGTCAATGTGGAGGCTACATACAGTACAGGGGATACCGGAACAGAGTCAATGTGGAGGCTACATACAGTACAGGGGATACCGGAACAGAGTCAATGTGGAGGCTACATACAGTACAGGGGATACCGGAACAGAGTCAATGTGGAGGCTACATACAGTACAGGGGATGCCGGAACAGAGTCAATGTGGAGGCTACATACAGTACAGGGGATACCGGAACAGAGTCAATGTGGAGGCTACATGATGAGACAATAGTCAAGAGGATACAGGAGGTACCCGGAACAGAGTCAATGTGGAGGCACATACAGTACAGGGGATACCGGAACAGAGTCAATGTGGAGGGCTACACTTACAGTACAGGATGCAGACAGAGTCAATGTGGAGCCTGCAGTGCAGAGATACCGGACAGGTCAATGTGGAGGCTACATACAGTACAGGGGATACGGGAACAGAGTCAATGTGGAGCCACATGGCCTGAGGACCGGACAAGTCAATGTGGAGGAGCTATACAGTACAGGGATACCGGGAACAGAGTCAATGTGGGCTACATACAGTACAGTGCGAACAGAGTCAATGTGGAGGCTACATACAGTACAGGGGGATACCAGGAACAGAGTCAATGTGGGCTACATACAATGCAGGATACCGGAACAGAGTCAATGTGGGCTACATACAGTACAGGATGCGGAACAGAGTCAATGTGGAGGCTACATACAGTACAGGGGATACCGGAACAGAGTCAATGTGGAGGCTACATACAGTACAGGGATACCGGAACAGAGTCAATGTGGAGGCTACATACAGTACAGGGGATACCGGAACAGAGTCAATGTGGAGGCTACATACAGTACAGGGGATACCGGAACAGAGTCAATGTGGAGGCTACATACAGTACAGGGGATACCGGAACAGAGTCAATGTGGAGGCTACATACAGTACAGGGGATACCGGAACAGAGTCAATGTGGAGGCTACATACAGTACAGGGATACCGGAACAGAGTCAATGTGGAGGCTACATACAGTACAGGGGATACCGGAACAGAGTCAATGTGGAGGCTACATACAGTACAGGGGATACCGGAACAGAGTCAATGTGGAGGCTACATACAGTACAGGGGATACCGGAACAGAGTCAATGTGGAGGCTACATACAGTACAGGGGATACCGGAACAGAGTCAATGTGGAGGCTACATACAGTACAGGGGATACCGGAACAGAGTCAATGTGGAGGCTACATACAGTACAGGGGATACCGGAACAGAGTCAATGTGGAGGCTACATACAGTACAGGGGATACCGGAACAGAGTCAATGTGGAGGCTACATACAGTACAGGGGATACCGGAACAGAGTCAATGTGGAGGCTACATACAGTACAGGGATACCGGAACAGAGTCAATGTGGAGGCTACATACAGTACAGGGATACCGGAACAGAGTCAATGTGGAGGCTACATACAGTACAGGGGATACCGGAACAGAGTCAATGTGGAGGCTACATACAGTACAGGGGATACCGGAACAGAGTCAATGTGGAGGCTACATACAGTACA
>NW_027031263.1:0-3313 GCF_034236695.1 Oncorhynchus nerka
ACAGACTGGACCCAGGCTACAGTACCATGACCAGAAACAGACTGGACCCAGGCTATAGGTCGATGATCGAAACAGACGGACCTAGGTTTATGAAGTACCATGACAATTCCATAATGAACAGAAACAGAATGGACCCAGGCTATAGTACCATGACCAGAAACAGACTGGACCCAGGCTATAGTACCATGACCAGAAACAGACTGGACCCAGGCTATAGTACCAGTGCAGAGAAACAGACTGGACCCAGGCTATAGTACCATGACCAGAAACAGACTGGACCCAGGCTACAGTACCATGACCAGAAACAGACCAGGACCAGGCTATAGTACCATGACCAGAAACAGACTGGACCCAGGCTATAGTACCATGACCAGAAACAGACTGGACCCAGGCTACAGTACCATGACCAGAAACAGACTGGACCCAGGCTACAGTACCATGACCAGAAACAGACTGGACCCAGGCTATAGTACCATGACAATTCCATAATGAACAGAAACAGACTGGACCCAGGCTATAGTACCATGACAATTCCATAATGAACAGAAACAGACTGGACCCAGGCTACAGTACCATGACCAGAAACAGACTGGACCCAGGCGATAGTACCATGACCAGAAACAGACTGGACCCAGGCTACAGTACCATGACCAGAAACAGACTGGACCCAGGCTACAGTACCATGACCAGAAACAGACTGGACCCAGGCTATAGTACCATGACCAGAAACAGACTGGACCCAGGCTATAGTACCATGACCAGAAACAGACTGGACCCAGGCTACAGTACCATGACCAGAAACAGACTGGACCCAGGCTATAGTACCATGACCAGAAACAGACTGGACCCAGGCTATAGTACCAGTGCAGAGAAACAGACTGGACCCAGGCTATAGTACCATGACCAGAAACAGACTGGACCCAGGCTACAGTACCATGACCAGAAACAGACTGGACCCAGGCTATAGTACCATGACCAGAAACAGACTGGACCCAGGCTATAGTACCATGACCAGAAACAGACTGGACCCAGGCTATAGTACCATGACCAGAAACAGACTGGACCCAGGCTATAGTACCATGACCAGAAACAGACTGGACCCAGGCTACAGTACCATGACCAGAAACAGACTGGACCCAGGCTATAGTACCATGACCAGAAACAGACTGGACCCAGGCTATAGTACCATGACAATTCCATAATGAACAGAAACAGACTGGACCCAGGCTATAGTACCATGACCAGAATCAGACTGGACCCAGGCTATAGTACCATGACAATTCCATAATGAACAGAAACAGACTGGACCCAGGCTACAGTACCATGACCAGAAACAGACTGGACCCAGGCTATAGTACCATGACCAGAAACAGACTGGACCCAGGCTACAGTACCATGACAATTCCATTATGAACAGAAACAGACTGGACCCAGGCTACAGTACCAGTGCAGAGAAACAGACTGGACCCAGGCTATAGTACCAGTGCAGAGAAACAGACTGGACCCAGGCTATAGTACCAGTGCAGAGAAACAGACTGGACCCAGGCTATAGTACCATGACCAGAAACAGACTGGACCCAGGCTATAGTACCATGACCAGAAACAGACTGGACCCAGGCTACAGTACCATGACAATTCCATAATGACCAGAAACAGACTGGACCCAGGCTATAGTACCATGACCAGAAACAGACTGGACCCAGGCTATAGTACCATGACCAGAAACAGACTGGACCTAGGCTATAGTACCATGACCAGAAACAGACTGGACCCAGGCTACAGTACCATGACCAGAAACAGACTGGACCCAGGCTACAGTACCATGACCAGAAACAGACTGGACCCAGGCTATAGTACCATGACCAGAAACAGACTGGACCCAGGCTATAGTACCATGACCAGAAACAGACTGGACCCAGGCTATAGTACCATGACCAGAAACAGACTGGACCCAGGCTACAGTACCATGACCAGAAACAGACTGGACCCAGGCTATAGTACCATGACCAGAAACAGACTGGACCCAGGCTAT
Organism: Oncorhynchus nerka; assembly: GCF_034236695.1. NCBI lineage: Eukaryota > Metazoa > Chordata > Actinopteri > Salmoniformes > Salmonidae > Oncorhynchus > Oncorhynchus nerka. Next base: position 2,033 of record NW_027031263.1, read on the forward strand.
AGTACCATGACAATTCCATAATCAACAGAAACAGACTGGACCCAGGCTATAGTACCATGACAATTCCATAATGAACAGAAACAGACTGGACCCAGGCTATAGTACCATGACAATTCCATCATGAACAGAAACAGACTGGACCCAGGCTACAGTACCATGACCAGAAACAGACTGGACCCAGGCGATAGTACCATGACCAGAAACAGACTGGACCCAGGCTACAGTACCATGACCAGAAACAGACTGGACCCAGGCTACAGTACCATGACCAGAAACAGACTGGACCCAGGCTATAGTACCATGACCAGAAACAGACTGGACCCAGGCTATAGTACCATGACCAGAAACAGACTGGACCCAGGCTACAGTACCATGACCAGAAACAGACTGGACCCAGGCTATAGTACCATGACAATTCCATAAGGAACAGAATCAGACTGGACCCAGGCTACAGTACCATGACAATTCCATAATGAACAGAAACAGACTGGACCCAGGCTACAGTACCATGACCAGAAACAGACTGGACCCAGGCTATAGTACCATGACCAGAAACAGACTGGACCCAGGCTATAGTACCATGACCAGAAACAGACTGGACCCAGGCTATAGTACCATGACCAGAAACAGACTGGACCCAGGCTACAGTACCATGACCAGAAACAGACTGGACCCAGGCTATAGTACCATGACCAGAAACAGACTGGACCCAGGCTACAGTACCATGACCAGAAACAGACTGGACCCAGGCTATAGTACCATGACCAGAAACAGACTGGACCCAGGCTACAGTACCATGACCAGAAACAGACTGGACCCAGGCTACAGTACCATGACCAGAAACAGACTGGACCCAGGCTATAGTACCATGACCAGAAACAGACTGGACCCAGGCTATAGTACCAGTGCAGAGAAACAGACTGGACCCAGGCTATAGTACCATGACCAGAAACAGACTGGACCCAGGCTATAGTACCATGACCAGAAACAGACTGGACCCAGGCTACAGTACCATGACCAGAAACAGACTGGACCCAGGCTATAGTACCATGACTCAGACAATCAGACTGGACCCAGGCTACAGTACCATGACCATGAAACAGACTGGACCCAGGCTATAGTACCATGACCAGAAACAGACTGGACCCAGGCTACGCAGTTACCATGACCAGAAACAGGCCGGGACCCCCGGCTATGAGTACCATGACCAGGAAGCAAGGGAGCTAGGGACCCAGGCTATCAGTACCATGACCAGAAACAGAGCTGGACCCAGGCTGTAGT
>NW_027031264.1:0-3314 GCF_034236695.1 Oncorhynchus nerka
TTGTCTAGTAGGATTTAGTTCGTCTGTAGGTCATCTGTTACAGTCTAGTAGATTTAGTTGTCAATAGGAAATGACAACACATTTACATTGTAGTAGATTTAGTTGTCTATAGTAAATGACAACACATTTACAGTCTAGTAGATTTAGTTGTCAATAGGAAATGAGGAGACATTTACCGTCTTGTAGACTTAGTGGTCGATAGGAAATGCCAACACATTTACAGTCTAGTAGATTTAGTTGTCTGTAGGAAATGACAACACATTTACAGTCTAGTAGATTTAGTAGTCTATAGGAATTGGCATCACATTTACAGTCCAGTAGATTTAGTTGTCTATAGGAGATAACAACACATTTCCAGTCTAGTAGATTTAGTTGTCTGTAGGAAATGCGAACACATTTACAGTCTAGATTTAGTTGTCTATAGGAAATGGCAACACATTTACATTGTAGTAGATTTAGTTGTCTATAGGAAATGACAAAGCATTTACAGTCTAGTAGATTTAGTTGTCTATAGGAAATGACAACACATTTACAGTCTAGTAGATTTAGTTGTCTATAGGAAATTCCAACACATTTACAGTCTAGTAGATTTAGTTGTCTGTGGAAATAACAACACATTTACAGTCTAGTAGATTTAGTTGTCTGTAGGAAATGCGAACACATTTACAGTCTAGATTTAGTTATCTATAGGAAATGACAACACATTTACATTGTAGTAGATTTAGTTGTCTATAGGAAATGACAAAACATTTACAGTCTAGATTTAGTTGTCTATAGGAAATGACAACACATTTACATTGTAGTAGATTTAGTTGTCTATAGGAAATGACAACACATTTACAGTCTCAGTAGATTTAGTTGTCTCTAGGAAATAACAACACATTTACAGTCTAGTAGATTTAGTTGTATGTAGGAAATGACAACACATTTACAGTCTAGTAGATTTAGTTGTCAATAGGAAATGAAAAGACACTTACAGTCTAGTAGATTTAGTTGTCTATAGGAAATGACAAGACATTTACAGTCTAGTAGATTTAGTTGTCTGTAGGAAATGACAACAATTTACAGTCTAGTAGATTTAGTTGTCAATAGGAAATGACAACACATTTACAGTCTAGTAGATTTAGTTGTCTATAGGAATTGCCATCACATTTACAGTCCAGTAGATTTAGTTGTCTATAGGAAATGACAACACATTTACAGTATAGTAGATTTAGTTGTCTATAGGAAATGACAACACATTTACAGTCTAGTAGATTTAGTTGTCAATAGGAAATGACGATGACATTTACCGTCTAGTAGATTTAGTGGTCTATAGGAAATGACAACACATTTACAGTCTAGTAGATTTAGTTGTCTATAGGAAATTCAACACATTTACAGTCTAGTAGATTTAGTTGTCAATAGGAAATGAGGAGACATTTACCGTCTAGTAGACTTAGTGGTCGATAGGAAATGCCAACACATTTACAGTCTAGTAGATTTAGTTGTCTGTAGGAAATGACAACACATTTACAGTCTCGTAGATTTAGTTGTCTATAGGAAATTCCAACACATTTACAGTCTAGTAGATTTAGTTGTCTATAGGAAATGACAAGACATTTACAGTCTAGTAGATTTAGTTGTCTGTAGGAATTAGCATCACATTTACAGTCCAATAGATTTGGTTGTCTATAGGAAATGACAACACATTTACAGTCTAGTAGATTTAATTGTCTGTAGGTAATACCAACACATTTACAGTCTAGTAGATTTAGTTGTCTATAGGAAATGACAACACATTTTAGTCGAGAAGATTTAATTGTCTATAGGAAATTCCAACACATTTACAGTCTAGTAGATTTAGTTGTCAATGAAATGACAACACATTTACATTGTAGTAGATTTAGTTGTCTATAGTAAATGACAACACATTTACAGTCTAGTAGATTTAGTTGTCAATAGGAAATGAGGAGACATTTACCGTCTTGTAGACTTAGTGGTCGATAGGAAATGCCAACACATTTACAGTCTAGTAGATTTAGTTGTCTGTAGGAAATGACAACACATTTACAGTCTAGTAGATTTAGTAGTCTATAGGAATTGGCATCACATTTACAGTCCAGTAGATTTAGTTGTCTATAGGAGATAACAACACATTTCCAGTCTAGTAGATTTAGTTGTCTGTAGGAAATGCACTGAGACACATTTACAGTCGTAGATTTAGTTGTCTATAGGAAATGACAAAGCATTTACAGTCTAGTAGATTTAGTTGTCTATAGGAAATGACAACACATTTACAGTCTAGTAGATTTAGTTGTCTATAGGAAATTCCAACACATTTACAGTCTAGTAGATTTAGTTGTCTGTAGGAAATGACAACACATTTACAGTCTAGTAGATTTAGTTGTCTGTAGGAAATGCAAACACATTTACAGTCTAGATTTAGTTATCTATAGGAAATGACAACACATTTACATTGTAGTAGATTTAGTTGTCTATAGGAAATGACAAAGCATTTACAGTCTAGATTTAGTTGTCTATAGGAAATGACAACACATTTACATTGTAGTAGATTTAGTTGTCTATAGGAAATGACAACACATTTACAGTCTCGTAGATTTAGTTGTCTCTGAGGAAATAACAACACATTTACAGTCTAGTAGATTTGGTTGTATGTAGGAAATGACAACACATTTACAGTCTAGTAGATTTAGTTGTCAGTAGGAAATGAAAAGACACTTACAGTCTAGTAGATTTAGTTGTCTATAGGAAATGACAACACATTTACAGTCTAGTAGATTTAGTTGTCTGTAGGAAATGACCAACATTTACAGTCTAGTAGATTTAGTTGTCAATAGGAAATGACAAGACACTTACAGTCTAGTAGATTTAGTTGTCTATAGGAATTGCATCACATTTACAGTCAGTAGATTTAGTTGTCTATAGGAAATGACAACACATTTACAGTCTAGTAGATTTAGTTGTCTATAGGAAATGCCAACACATTTACAGTCTAGTAGATTTAGTTGTCAATAGGAAATGAAGTGACATTTGCAGTCTAGTAGATTTAGTTGTCTGTAGAAATGACAACACATTTACAGTCTAGTAGATTTAGTTGTCTATAGGAAATTCCAACACATTTACAGTCTAGTAGATTTAGTTGTCTGCTAGGAAATGACGACACATTTTACAGTCTAGTAGATTTAGTTGTCTATAGGAAATGCCAACACATTTACAGTCTAGTAGATTTAGTTGTCTAGTAGGAAATGACAAGACATTTACAGTCATAGTAGATTTAGTTGTCTGTAGGAAATTCCAGCACATTTACAGTC
>NW_027031265.1:0-3316 GCF_034236695.1 Oncorhynchus nerka
GACATCACCAGAGAGGAGCTGGTGTTGGTCGTTTCAGGTTAGGGGACATCACCAGAGAGGGGAGCTGGTGTTGGTCGTTTCAGGTTAGGGGACATCACCAGAGAGGGGAGCTGGTGTTGGTCATTTCAGGTTAGGAGACATCACCAGAGAGGGGAGCTGCTGTTGGTCGTTTCAGGTTAGGAGACATCACCAGAGAGGGAGCTGGTGTTGGTCGTTTCAGGTTAGGGGACATCACCAGAGGGAGCTGCTGTTGGTCGTTTCAGGTTAGGAGACATCACCAGAGAGGGAGCTGCTGTTGGTCGTTTCAGGTTAGGAGACATCACCAGAGAGGGAGCTGCTGTTGGTCGTTTCAGGTTAGGGGACATCACCAGAGAGGGAGCCTGGTGTTGGTCGTTTCAGGTTAGGGACATCACCAGAGAGGGAGCTGGTGTTGGTCGTTTCAGGTTAGGGGACATCACCAGAGAGGGGAGCTGCTGTTGGTCGTTTCAGGTTAGGGGACATCACCAGAGAGGGAGCCTGTGTTGGTCGTTTCAGGTTAGGGGACATCACCAGAGAGGGGAGCTGCTGTTGGTCGTTTCAGGTTAGGGACATCACCAGAGAGGGAGCTGGTGTTGGTCGTTTCAGGTTAGGGGACATCACCAGAGAGGGGAGCTGGTGTTGGTCGTTTCAGGTTAGGGGACATCACCAGAGAGGGGAGCTGCTGTTGGTCGTTTCAGGTTAGGAGACATCACCAGAGAGGGGAGCCTGTGTTGGTCGTTTCAGGTTAGGGGACATCACCAGAGAGGGGAGCCTGGTGTTGGTCGTTTCAGGTTAGGGGACATCACCAGAGAGGGGAGCTGCTGTTGGTCGTTTCAGGTTAGGAGACATCACCAGAGAGGGAGCTGGTGTTGGTCGTTTCAGGTTAGGGGACATCACCAGAGAGGGAGCTGCTGTTGGTCGTTTCAGGTTAGGGGACATCACCAGAGAGGGAGCCTGCTGTTGGTCGTTTCAGGTTAGGAGACATCACCAGAGAGGGAGCTGCTGTTGGTCGTTTCAGGTTAGGAGACATCACCAGAGAGGGGAGCCTGTGTTGGTCGTTTCAGGTTAGGGGACATCACCAGAGAGGGAGCTGCTGTTGGTCGTTTCAGGTTAGGGGACATCACCAGAGAGGGAGCTGCTGTTGGTCGTTTCAGGTTAGGGGACATCACCAGAGAGGGGAGCTGGTGTTGGTCGTTTCAGGTTAGGGGACATCACCAGAGAGGGAGCCTGTGTTGGTCGTTTCAGGTTAGGGGACATCACCAGAGAGGGAGCTGCTGTTGGTCGTTTCAGGTTAGGGGACATCACCAGAGAGGGGAGCTGCTGTTGGTCGTTTCAGGTTAGGAGACATCACCAGAGAGGGAGCCTGTGTTGGTCGTTTCAGGTTAGGAGACATCACCAGAGAGGGGAGCTGCTGTTGGTCGTTTCAGGTTAGGGGACATCACCAGAGAGGGAGCTGGTGTTGGTCGTTTCAGGTTAGGAGACATCACCAGAGAGGGAGCTGCTGTTGGTCGTTTCAGGTTAGGGGACATCACCAGAGAGGGGAGCTGCTGTTGGTCGTTTCAGGTTAGGAGACATCACCAGAGAGGGAGCTGTGTTGGTCGTTTCAGGTTAGGGGACATCACCAGAGAGGGAGCCTGCTGTTGGTCGTTTCAGGTTAGGGGACATCACCAGAGAGGGAGCCTGTGTTGGTCGTTTCAGGTTAGGAGACATCACCAGAGAGGGGAGCTGCTGTTGGTCGTTTCAGGTTAGGAGACATCACCAGAGAGGGGAGCCTGGTGTTGGTCGTTTCAGGTTAGGGGACATCACCAGAGGAGGAGCTGGTGTTGGTCGTTTCAGGTTAGGGGACATCACCAGAGAGGGGAGCTGCTGTTGGTCGTTTCAGGTTAGGGGACATCACCAGAGAGGGAGCTGGTGTTGGTCGTTTCAGGTTAGGAGACATCACCAGAGAGGGAGCTGCTGTTGGTCGTTTCAGGTTAGGAGACATCACCAGAGAGGGAGCTGGTGTTGGTCGTTTCAGGTTAGGGGACATCACCAGAGAGGGAGCTGGTGTTGGTCGTTTCAGGTTAGGGGACATCACCAGAGAGGGAGCCTGTGTTGGTCGTTTCAGGTTAGGAGACATCACCAGAGAGGGAGCCTGCTGTTGGTCGTTTCAGGTTAGGGGACATCACCAGAGAGGGAGCTGGTGTTGGTCGTTTCAGGTTAGGAGACATCACCAGAGAGGGAGCCTGTGTTGGTCGTTTCAGGTTAGGGGACATCACCAGAGAGGGAGCCTGTGTTGGTCGTTTCAGGTTAGGAGACATCACCAGAGAGGGGAGCTGCTGTTGGTCGTTTCAGGTTAGGGGACATCACCAGAGAGGGGAGCTGGTGTTGGTCGTTTCAGGTTGGGAGACATCACCAGAGAGGGAGCTGCTGTTGGTCGTTTCAGGTTAGGAGACATCACCAGAGAGGGAGCTGCTGTTGGTCGTTTCAGGTTAGGGGACATCACCAGAGAGGGAGCCTGTGTTGGTCGTTTCAGGTTAGGAGACATCACCAGAGAGGGAGCCTGTGTTGGTCGTTTCAGGTTAGGAGACATCACCAGAGAGGGAGCTGCTGTTGGTCGTTTCAGGTTAGGAGACATCACCAGAGAGGGGAGCTGGTGTTGGTCGTTTCAGGTTAGGGGACATCACCAGAGAGGGGAGCTGCTGTTGGTCGTTTCAGGTTAGGGGACATCACCAGAGAGGGGAGCTGGTGTTGGTCGTTTCAGGTTAGGGGACATCACCAGAGAGGGGAGCTGGTGTTGGTCGTTTCAGGTTAGGGGACATCACCAGAGAGGGGAGCCTGTGTTGGTCCTTTCAGGTTAGGGGACATCACCAGAGAGGGGAGCTGCTGTTGGTCGTTTCAGGTTAGGGGACATCACCAGAGAGGGGAGATGGTGTTGGTCGTTTCAGGTTAGGGGACATCACCAGAGAGGGGAGCTGGTGTTGGTCGTTTCAGGTTAGGGGACATCACCAGAGAGGGGAGCTGGTGTTGGTCGTTTCAGGTTAGGGGACATCACCAGAGAGGGGAGCTGGTGTTGGTCGTTTCAGGTTAGGAGACATCACCAGAGAGGGGAGCTGCTGTTGGTCGTTTCAGGTTAGGGGACATCACCAGAGAGGGAGCTGCTGTTGGTCGTTTCAGGTTAGGAGACATCACCAGAGAGGGGAGCCTGTGTTGGTCGTTTCAGGTTAGGGGACATCACCAGAGAGGGAGCTGCTGTTGGTCGTTTCAGGTTAGGAGACATCACCAGAGAGGGAGCCTGCTGTTGGTCGTTTCAGGTTAG
>NW_027031266.1:0-3319 GCF_034236695.1 Oncorhynchus nerka
CCTCCCTCCCTCCCTCCCTCCCTGTGTTTCTCTCTATTTCTTCCCACCTCCATCTCTATCTGTCTCCCTCGATTTGAATTCAATTAATTTAAGAATAATAACTATATTCTCTCTCCAGCGAAGATCCAGCAGGTGTTGTACACTCTTAGAAAACAAGGTGCTTTCTAGAACCTTAAATGGTTCTTCGGCTGTCCCCATAGGAGAACCCTTTGAAGAACCCTTTTTGGTTGCAGGTAGAAACCTTTTTATTCTTGGTAGAAAGCTTTTGTGTTCCAGGTAGAACCATTTCTACAGAGGGTTCTACATGGAACCCAAAAGGGTTCTACAGTACCTGGAACCAAAAAAGTGTTCTCCTATGGGGACCTGTTTGGAACTCTTTTTTTCTAAAAGTGTACAGGTCAGGACAGAGGTCATGATGTAGTCTAACATCCTCCCCCTCTCTCCCTCCTCCCTCCTCCCCCAGTAGATGCCCAGCCAGCCCAGCAGGCGGTGTGTAAGGTCAGGACAGAGGTCATGGAGGTCACCAGAGCCATGCTTGACCGAGCGCAACGCCAACTTCCTGTTGTGGCCGCCGTGTGTGGAGGTGCAGCGCTGCTCTGGCTGCTGTAACACCAGAATGCTACAGTGCGTCCCCACGGTTACTCAGACACGATATCTACAGGTATATATATACCCGATGCTATTTACAACCATAGGAGAACCCTTTGAAGAACTACTGGAACCAAAAGGGTTCTCCTATGGGACAGCTGAAGAACCTCCTTTTTCTAAAAGTATACACACATAACCGGCTACTGCAGTGTGTCCCGACACTTACACAGTATACACTATCTACAGGTTCATATACACCTATATACACTATCTACAGGTTCATATACACCTATATACATAATCTACAGGTTCATATACACCTATATACACTATCTACAGGTTCATATACACCTATATACACTATCTACAGGTTCATATACACCTATATACACTATCTACAGGTTCATATACACCTAGGTACACTATCTACATATACACCTATATACACTATCTACAGATACATATACACATGTATACACTATCTACAGGTACATATACACCTATATACACTATCTACAGGTACATATACACCTATATACACTATCTACAGGTACATATACACCTACGTACACTATCTACATATACACCTATATACACTATCTACATATACACCTATATACACTATCTACATATACACCTATATACACTATCTACAGGTTCATATACACCTATATACACTATCTACAGGTTCATATACACCTATATACACTATCTACAGGTTCATATACACCTATATACACTATCTACAGGTTCATATACACCTATATACACTATCTACAGGTTCATATACACCTATATACACTATCTACATATACACCTATATACACTATCTACATATACACCTATATACACTACCTACAGGTTCATATACACCTATATACACCATCTACAGGTTCATATACACCTATATACACTATCTACAGGTTCATATACACCTATATACACTATCTACAGGTTCATATACACCTATATACACTATCTACAGGTACATTTACATCTATATACACTATCTACAGGTTCATATACACCTATATACACTATCTACATATACACCTATATACACTATCTACAGGTTCATATACACATGTATACACTCTCTACAGGTACATATACAGCTATATACACTATCTACATATACACCTATATACACTATCTACAGGTACATATACACCTATATACACTATCTACATATACACCTATATACACTATCTACAGGTACATATACACCTATATACACTATCTACATATACACCTATATACACTATCTACAGGTTCATATACACATGTATACACTCTCTACAGGTACATATACAGCTATATACACTATCTACAGGTACATATACACCTATATACACTATCTACAGGTACATATACACTATCTACATATACACCTATATACACTATCTACAGGTTCATATACACCTATATACACTATATACAGGTTCATATACACCTATATACACTATCTACATATACACCAATATACACTATCTACATATACACCTACATACACTATCTACAGGTTCATCTACACCTATATACACTATCTGCAGGTACATATACACCTATATACACTATCTGCAGGTTCATATACACCTATATACACTATCTACAGGTTCATATACAACTACGTACACTATCTACATATACACCTACATACACTATCTACAGGTGCATATACACATGTATACACTATCTACAGGTACATATACACCTATATACACTATCTACAGGTACATATACACCTATATACACTATCTACAGGTACATATACACCTACATACACTATCTACATATACACCTATATACACTATCTACATATACACCTATATACACTATCTACATATACACCTATATACACTATCTACAGGTTCATATACACCTATATACACTATCTACAGGTACATATACACCTACATACACTATCTACATATACACCTATATACACTATCTACAGGTACATATACACCTACATACACTATCTACATATACACCTATATACACTATCTACATATACACCTATATACACTATCTACATATACACCTATATACACTATCTACAGGTTCATATACACCTATATACACTATCTACAGGTTCATATACACCTACATACACTATCTACATGTTCATATACACCTATATACATTATCTACAGGTTCATATACACCTACATACACTATCTACAGGTTCATATACACCTATATACACTATCTACAGGTTCATATACACCTATATACACTATCTACAGGTTCATATACACCTACATACACTATCTACAGGTTCATATACACCTATATACATTATCTACAGGTACATATACACATGTATACACTATCTACAGGTTCATATACACCTATATACACTATCTACAGGTACATATACACCTATATACACTATCTACAGGTACATATACACCTATATACACTATCTACAGGTACATATACACCTACGTACACTATCTACATATACACCTATATACACTATCTACATATACACCTATATACACTATCTACAGGTACATATACACCTATATACACTATCTACAGGTACATATACACCTATATACACTATCTACAGCTACATATACACCTACATACACTATCTACATATACACCTATATACACTATCTACAGGTACATATACACATGTAGACACTATCTACAGGTTCATATACACCTATATACACTATCTACAGGTTACATATACACCTATATACACTATCTACAGGTT
>NW_027031267.1:0-3320 GCF_034236695.1 Oncorhynchus nerka
GTTCAACCATCAACACTAGGTGTTCAACCATCATCACTAGTTGTTCAGCCACATCCCAGCACTAGTTGTTCAACCATCATCACTAGGTGTTCAACCATCAACACTGGTTGTTCGGCCATCAGCACTAGTTGTTCAGCCATCAGCACTAGTTGTTCAACCATCAGCACTAGTTGTTCAACCATCATCACTAGTTGTTCAACCATCATCACTAGTTGTTCAACCATCAGCACTAGTTGTTCAGCCATCATCACTAGTTGTTCAGCCATCAGCACTAGGTGTTCAGCCATCATCACTAGTTGTTCAACCATCAGCACTAGTTGTTCAGCCATCAACACTAGGTGTTCAACCATCAGCACTGGGTGTTCAGCCATCAACACTAGGTGTTCAGCCATCAACACTAGTTGTTCAGCCATCAACACTAGGTGTTCAGCCATCCAATTTGTTCACTAGGTGTTCAACCATCATCACTAGTTGTTCAACCATCATCACTAGTTGTTCACCCATCAGCACTAGTTGTTCAGCCATCATCACTAGTTGTTCAGCCATCATCACTAGGTGTTCAACCATCATCCATCATCATCACTAGTTGTTCAACCATCATCACTAGTTGTTCAACCATCAACACTAGGTGTTCAACCATCAACACTAGGTGTTCAGCCATCAGCACTAGTTGTTCAGCCATCATCACTAGTTGTTCAGCCATCATCACTAGTTGTTCAACCATCATCACTAGTTGTTCAGCCATCAACACTAGTTGTTCAGCCATCAGCACTAGTTGTTCAGCCATCAACACTAGTTGTTCAACCATCAACACTAGTTGTTCAGCCATCATCACTAGTTGTTCAACCATCAGCACTAGTTGTCAACCATCAACACAGTTGTTCAACCATCAACACATCATCACTAGGTGTTCAACCATCAACACTAGTTGTTCAGCCATCATCATAGGTGTTCATCACTAGTTGTTCAGCCATCATCACTAGTTGTTCAGCCATCATCACTAGTTGTTTCCTAGTTGTTCCAGCCATCAACACTAGTTGTTCAGCCATCATCACTAGTTGTTCAACCATCAGCACTAGTTGTTTCAACACTAGTTGTTCAACCATCATCACTAGTTGTTCAGCCATCATCACTGGGTGTTCCAGCCATCAACACTTGTTCAGCCATCATCACTAGTTGTTCAACCATCAACACTAGTTGTTCAGCCATCAACACTAGTTGTTCAACCATCAACACTAGTTGTTCAACCATCAACACTAGGTGTTCAGCCATCAACACTAGGTGTTCAGCCATCAACCATCATCACTAGGTGTTCAACCATCAACACTAGTTGTTCAGCCATCAGTTGTTCACTAGTTGTTCAACCATCATCACTAGTTGTTCAACCATCAACACTAGTTGTTTCAACACTAGGTGTTCAACCATCATCCATCATCATCACTAGTTGTTCAGCCATCATCACTAGTTGTTCAACCATCAGCACTAGTTGTTCAACCATCAACACTAGGTGTTCACTAGTAGGTGTTCCATCAGCACTATCAGCCATCAGCACTAGGTGTTCCAGCCATCATCACTAGTTGTTCAACCATCATCACTAGTTGTTCAACCATCAACACTAGTTGTTCAACCATCAACACTAGGTGTCAACCATCATCACTAGTTGTTCAACCATCACTAGTTGTTCAACCATCATCACTAGTTGTTCAACCATCAACACTAGGTGTTCAACCATCAACACATAGTTGTTCAGCCATCAGCACTAGTTGTTCAACCATCAACACTAGTTGTTCAGCCATCATCACTAGTTGTTCAGCCATCATCACTAGTGTTCAACCATCAGCACTAGTTGTTCAACCATCAACACTAGTTGTTCAACCATCATCACTAGTTGGTGTTCAACCATCAACACTAGTTGTTCAACCATCATCACTAGTTGTTCAACCATCATCACTAGTTGTTAAGCCATCACCAGTTGTTCAACACTAGTTGTTCAACCATCAACACAGTTGCACTAGTTGTTCAACCATCATCACTAGTTGTTCAACCATCAACACTAGTTGTTCAGCCATCATCACTAGTTGTTCCAGCCATCAACACTAGTTGTTCAACCATCATCACTAGTTGTTCAACCATCAACACTAGTTGTTCAACCATCAACACTAGTTGTTCAACCATCACACTAGGTGTTCATCATCCATCAACACTAGTTGTTCAGCCATCATCACTAGGTGTTCGGCCATCAGCACTAGTTGTTCAACCATCATCACTAGTTGTTCAACCATCAACACTAGTTGTTCAACCATCATCACTAGTTGTTCAACCATCAACACTAGTTGTTCAACCATCAACACTAGTTGTTCAACCATCAACACTAGTTGTTCAGCCATCAAGCACTAGTTGTTCAACCATCAACACTAGTTGTTCAGCCATCAACACTAGTTGTTCAACCATCAACACTAGGTGTTCAACCATCAACACTAGTTGTTCAACCATCATCACTAGTTGTTCAACCATCATCACTAGTTGTTCAACCATCAACACTAGGTGTTCAACCATCACTAGGTGTTCAACCATCATCACTAGTTGTTCAACCATCAACACTAGGTGTTCAACCATCAACACTAGTTGTTCAACCATCATCACTAGTTGTGCAACCATCATCACTAGTTGTTCAACCATCATCACTAGGTGTTCAACCATCAACACTAGTTGTTCAACCATCATCACTAGTTGTTCAACCATCAAGCACTAGGTTGTTCAACCATCAACACTAGTTGTTCAACCATCAACACTAGGTGTTCAACCATCAATCACTAGTTGTTCAACCATCATCACTAGTTGTTCAACCATCATCACTAGTTGTTCAGCCATCAACACTAGGTGTTCAACCATCAACACTAGTTGTTCAACCATCAACACTAGTTGTTCAACCATCATCACTAGTTGTTCAACCATCATCACTAGTTGTTCAACCATCAACACTAGTTGTTCAACCATCATCACTAGTTGTTCAACCATCAACACTAGTTGTTCAACCATCAACACTAGTTGTTCAACCATCAAAACTAGTTGTTCAACCATCATCAACACTAGTTGTTCAACCATCAAAACTAGTTGTTCAACCATCATCACTAGTTGTTCAACCATCAACACTAGTTGTTCAACCATCAACACTAGGTTGTTCAACCATCATCACTAGTTGTTCAATCCATCAACACTAGTTGTTCAACCATCATCACTAGTTGTTCAACCATCATCACTAGTTGTTCAAGCCATCAACACTAGTTGTTCAGCCATCATCACTAGTTGTTCAACCATCA
>NW_027031268.1:0-3322 GCF_034236695.1 Oncorhynchus nerka
CACACACCGGACTAACACACACACACACACACACCGGACTAACACACACACACACCGGACTAACACACACACACACACCCACACGGACTAACACACACACACACACACACACACACGGACTAACACACACACACACACACACAGACTAACGGGACACACACACACACACACACACCGGACTAACACACACACACACACACACACACACGGACTAACACACACACACACGGACTACACACACACACACACACACACCGGACTAACACACACACACACACACACACACACGGACTCACACACGGACTAACACACCGGACTAACACACACACACACACACACACACCGGACTAACACACACACACACACACACACACACACAGCGGTACCCACACACACACACACACACACACACACTGGACTATACACACACACACACACACACACACACCGGACTAACACACACACACCGGACTAACACACACACACACACACCGGACTAACACACACACACACCGGACTAACACACACACACACACACACACACACGGACTAACACACACACACACACACACACACACACACGGACTACCGGACTCAACACACACACACACACACACACAACGGACTAACACACACACACACACACACGGACTACACACAACGGACTAACACACACACACACACACACCGGACTAACACACACACACACACACACACAACGGACTAACACACACACACACACACACACAACGGACTAACACACACACACACACACACACACACACACAACGGACTACACACAACACACACACACACACACACACACACAACGGACTAACACACACACACACACACACACACACACACACACACTACACACACACACACACACACACACACAACGGACTAACACACACACACACACACACACACACACAACGGACTAACACACACACACACACACACGCACACACACACAACGGACTAACACACACACACACACACACACACACACACACACAACGGACTACACACACACACACACACACACACACACACACAACGGACTAACACACACACACACACACACACACAACGGACTAACACACACACACACACACACACACAACACCAACGGACTACACACACACACACACACACACACACACACACAACGGACTAACACACACACACACACACACACACAACGGACTCACACACACACACACACACACACACACACACAACGGACTAACACACACACACACACACACACACACACAACACACACACACACACACACACAACGGACTAACACACACACACACACACACACAACGGACTAACACACACACACACACACACACACGGACTAACACACACACACACACACACACAACGGACTAACACACACACACACACACACACAACGGACTAACACACACACACACACACACACACACACACACAACGGACTAACACACACACACACACACACACACACACGGACTAACACAACACACACACACACACACACACACAACGGACTAACACACACACACACACACACACACACAACGGACTAACACACCACACACACACACACACAACGGACTACACACACACACACAACGGACTAACACACACACACACACACACACACACACACACACACACACACACACACACACACACACACACACACACACACACACACACACACACACACAACGGACTAACACACACACACACACACACACAACGGACTAACACACACACACACACACACACACAACGGACTAACACACACACACACACACACACACAACGGACTAACACACACACACACACACACACACAACGGACTAACACACACACACACACACAACGGACTAACACACACACACACACACACACACACACAACGGACTAACACACACACACACACACACACACACACACAACGGACTAACACACACACACACACACACACACAACGGACTAACACACACACACACACACAACGGACTAACACACACACACACACACACACACACACACACACACACTACACACACACACACACACACACACACACAACGGACTAACACACACACACACACACACACAACGGACTAACACACACACACACACACACACAACGGACTAACACACACACACACACACACACACAACGGACTAACACACACACACACAACGGACTAACACACACACACACACACACACACACACACACAACGGACTAACACACACACACACACACACACAACGGACTAACACACACACACACACACACAACGGACTAACACACACACACACACACACACACAACACACACACACACACAACGGACTAACACACACACACACACACACACACACAACGGACTACACACACACACACGGACTACACACACACACACACACACACACACAACGGACTAACACACACACACACACACAACGGACTAACACACACACACACACACACACACACACACACACACACACATACACAACGGACTAACACACACACACACACACACACACACACACAACGGACTAACACACACACACACACACACACAACGGACTAACACACACACACACACACACACAACGGACTAACACACACACACACACACACACACAACGGACTAACACACACACACACACACAACACACACACACACACACACGGACTAACACACACACACACACACACACACACACACACAGACTACACACGACTACACGACACACACACACACACACACACACACACAACGGACTAACACACACACACACACACACACACACACACACACACACACAACGGACTAACACACACACACACACACAACGGACTAACACACACACACACACACAACGGACTAACACACACACACACACACACATACATACACACACATACATATATACATGTTATATATTATTACATGAGCATATACACACATATATACATATACAATGACTTAACACACACACGCGCACACACACAACGGACTAACACACACACACAACGGACTAACACACACACACACACACGCACACACCGGACTAACACACACACACACACACACACGCACACACCGGACTAACACACACACACACCGGACTAACACACACACGCACACACCGGACTAACACACACGCACACACCGGACTAACACACACACGCACACACCGGACTAACACACACACGCACACACACCGGACTAACACACACACGCACACACCGGACTAACACACACACGCACACACCGACTAACACACACACG
>NW_027031269.1:0-3324 GCF_034236695.1 Oncorhynchus nerka
AGTAATAGCACAGTCCCCACTCACTGTTTAAAACCTCCAGCTGGGAGAGAGTAATAGCACAGTCCCTACACACTGTTTAAAACCTCCAGCTGGGAGAGAGTAATAGCACAGTCCCCACACACTGTTTAAAACCTCCAGCTGGGAGAGAGTAATAGCACAGTCCCCTCTCACTGTCTAAAACCTCCAGCTGGGAGAGAGTAATAGCACAGTCCCCTCTCACTGTTTAAAACCTCCAGCTAGGAGAGAGTAATAGCACAGTCCCCTCTCACTGTCTAAAATCTCCAGCTGGGAGAGAGTAATAGCACAGTCCCCTCTCACTGTTTAAAACCTCCAGCTAGGAGAGAGTAATAGCACAGTCCCCACACACTGTTTAAAACCTCCAGCTGGGAGAGAGTAATAGCACAGTCCCCTCTCACTGTTTAAAACCTCCAGCTGGGAGAGAGTAATAGCACAGTCCCCTCACACTGTTTAAAACCTCCAGCTGGGAGAGTAATAGCACAGTCCCCTCTCACTGTTTAAAACCTCCAGCTGGGGAGAGTAATAGCACAGTCCCCTCCACTGTTTAAAACCTCCAGCTGGGAGAGAGTAATAGCACAGTCCCCACACACTGTTTAAAACCTCCAGCTGGGAGAGAGTAATAGCACAGTCCCCACACACTGTTTAAAACCTCCAGCTGGGAGAGAGTAATAGCACAGTCCCCACACACTGTTTAAAACCTCCAGCTGGGAGAGAGTAATAGCACAGTCCCCTCTCACTGTCTAAAATCTCCAGCTGGGAGAGAGTAATAGCACAGTCCCCTCTCACTGTTTAAAACCTCCAGCTAGGAGAGAGTAATAGCACAGTCCCCTCTCACTGTCTAAAATCTTCAGCTGGGAGAGAGTAATAGCACAGTCCCCTCTCACTGTTTAAAACCTCCAGCTAGGAGAGAGTAATAGCACAGTCCCCACACACTGTTTAAAACCTCCAGCTGGGAGAGAGTAATAGCACAGTCCCCTCTCACTGTTTAAAACCTCCAGCTGGGAGAGAGTAATAGCACAGTCCCCACACACTGTTTAAAACCTCCAGCTGGGAGAGAGTAATAGCACAGTCCCCTCTCACTGTTTAAAACCTCCAGCTAGGAGAGAGTAATAGCACAGCCCCCTCTCACTGTTTAAAACCTCCAGCTAGGAGAGAGTAATAGCACAGTCCCCACACACTGTTTAAAACCTCCAGCTGGGAGAGAGTAATAGCACAGTCCCCTCTCACTGTTTAAAACCTCCAGCTGGGAGAGAGTAATAGCACAGTCCCCACACACTGTTTAAAACCTCCAGCTGGGAGAGAGTAATAGCACAGTCCCCTCTCACTGTTTAAAACCTCCAGCTGGGAGAGAGTAATAGCACAGTCCCCTCTCACTGTTTAAAACCTCCAGCTGGGAGAGAGTAATAGCACAGTCCCCTCTCACTGTTTAAAACCTCCAGCTGGGAGAGAGTAATAGCACAGTCCCCACACACTGTTTAAAACCTCCAGCTGGGAGAGAGTAATAGCACAGTCCCCACACACTGTTTAAAACCTCCAGCTGGGAGAGAGTAATAGCACAGTCCCCACACACTGTTTAAAACCTCCAGCTGGGAGAGAGTAATAGCACAGTCCCCTCTCACTGTTTAAAACCTCCAGCTGGGAGAGAGTAATAGCACAGTCCCCACACACTGTTTAAAACCTCCAGCTGGGAGAGAGTAATAGCACAGTCCCCACACACTGTTTAAAACCTCCAGCTGGGAGAGAGTAATAGCACAGTCCCCTCTCACTGTTTAAAACCTCCAGCTGGGAGAGAGTAATAGCACAGTCCCTCTCACTGTTTAAAACCTCCAGCTGGGAGAGAGTAATAGCACAGTCCCCTCTCACTGTTTAAAACCTCCAGCTAGGAGAGAGTAATAGCACAGCCCCCACACACTGTTTAAAACCTCCAGCTGGGAGAGAGTAATAGCACAGTCCCCTACACACTGTTTAAAACCTCCAGCTGGGAGAGAGTAATAGCACAGTCCCCACACACTGTTTAAAACCTCCAGCTGGGAGAGAGTAATAGCACAGTCCCCTCTCACTGTTTAAAACCTCCAGCTGGGAGAGAGTAATAGCACAGTCCCCTCTCACTGTTTAAAACCTCCAGCTAGGAGAGAGTAATAGCACAGTCCCCTCTCACTGTTTAAAACCTCCAGCTGGGAGAGAGTAATAGCACAGTCCCCTCTCACTGTTTAAAACCTCCAGCTGGGAGAGAGTAATAGCACAGTCCCCACACACTGTTTAAAACCTCCAGCTGGGAGAGAGTAATAGCACAGTCCCCTCTCACTGTTTAAAACCTCCAGCTAGGAGAGAGTAATAGCACAGTCCCCACACACTGTTTAAAACCTCCAGCTGGGAGAGAGTAATAGCACAGTCCCCACACACTGTTTAAAACCTCCAGCTGGGAGAGAGTAATAGCACAGTCCCCACACACTGTTTAAAACCTCCAGCTGGGAGAGAGTAATAGCACAGTCCCCACACACTGTTTAAAACCTCCAGCTGGGAGAGAGTAATAGCACAGTCCCCTCTCACTGTCTAAAATCTCCAGCTGGGAGAGAGTAATAGCACAGTCCCCTCTCACTGTTTAAAACCTCCAGCTAGGAGAGAGTAATAGCACAGTCCCCTCTCACTGTCTAAAATCTTCAGCTGGGAGAGAGTAATAGCACAGTCCCCTCTCACTGTTTAAAACCTCCAGCTAGGAGAGAGTAATAGCACAGTCCCCACACACTGTTTAAAACCTCCAGCTGGGAGAGAGTAATAGCACAGTCCCCTCTCACTGTTTAAAACCTCCAGCTGGGAGAGAGTAATAGCACAGTCCCCACACACTGTTTAAAACCTCCAGCTGGGAGAGAGTAATAGCACAGTCCCCTCTCACTGTTTAAAACCTCCAGCTGGGAGAGAGTAATAGCACAGTCCCCTCTCACTGTTTAAAACCTCCAGCTGGGAGAGAGTAATAGCACAGTCCCCACACACTGTTTAAAACCTCCAGCTGGGAGAGTAATAGCACAGTCCCTCTCACTGTTTAAAACCTCCAGCTGGGAGAGAGTAATAGCACAGTCCCCTCACACTGTTTAAAACCTCCAGCTGGGAGAGAGTAATAGCACAGTCCCCTCTCACTGTTTAAAACCTCCAGCTAGGAGAGAGTAATAGCACAGTCCCCTCACACTGTTTAAAACCTCCAGCTGGGAGAGAGTAATAGCACAGTCCCCTCTCACTGTTTAAAACCTCCAGCTAGGAGAGAGTAATAGCACAGTCCCCACACACTGTTTAAAACCTCCAGCTGGGAGA
>NW_027031270.1:0-3324 GCF_034236695.1 Oncorhynchus nerka
ATCAAATCAAATCAAATTTATTTATATAGCCCTTCGTACATCAGCTGATATCTCAAAGTGCTGTACAGAAACCCAGCCTAAAACCCCAAACAGCAAACAATGCAGGTGTAAAAGCACGGTGGCTAGGAAAAACTCCCTAGAAAGGCCAAAACCTAGGAAGAAACCTAGAGAGGAACCAGGCTATGTGGGGTGGCCAGTCCTCTTCTGGCTGTGCCGGGTAGAGATTATAACAGAACATGACCAAGATGTTCAAATGTTCATAAATGACCAGCATGGTCGAATAATAATAAGGCAGAACAGTTGAAACTGGAGCAGCAGCACAGTCAGGTGGACTGGGGACAGCAAGGAGTCATCATGTCAGGTAGTCCTGGGGCACGGTCCTAGGGCTCAGGTCCTCCGAGAGAGAGAGAAAGAAAGAGAGAATTAGAGAGAGCATATGTGGGGTGGCCAGTCCTCTTCTGGCTGTGCCGGGTGGAGATTATAACAGAACGTGGCCAAGATGTTCAAATGTTCATAAATGACCAGCATGGTTGAATAATAGTAAGGCAGAACAGTTGAAACTGGAGCAGCAGCATGGCCAGGTGGACTGGGGACAGCAAGGAGTCATCATGTCAGGTAGTCCTGGGACATGGTCCTAGGGCCCAGGCCAGTTGAAACTGGAGCAGCAGCATGGCCAGGTGGACTGGGGACAGCAAGGAGTCATCATGTCAGGTAGTCCTGGGGCATGGTCCTAGGGCTCAGGTCCTCCGAGAGAGAGAAAGAAAGAGAGAAGGAGAGAATTAGAGAACGCACACTTAGATTCACACAGGACACCGAATAGGACAGGAGAAGTACTCCAGATATAACAAACTGACCCTAGCCCCCGACACATAAACTAATGCAGCATAAATACTGGAGGCTGAGACAGGAGGGGTCAGGAGACACTGTGGCCCCATCCGAGGACACCCCGGACAGGGCCAAACAGGAAGGATATAACCCCACCCACTTTGCCAAAGCACAGCCCCCACACCACTAGAGGATATCTTCAACCACCAACTTACCATCCTGAGACAAGGCCGAGTATAGCCCACAAAGATCTCCGCCACGGCACAACCCAAGGGGGCGCCAACCCAGACAGGCCGACCACAACAGTGAATCAACCCACCCAGGTGACGCACCCCCCAGGGACGGCATGAGAGAGCCCCAGTAAGCCAGTGACTCAGCCCCGTAACAGGGTAGAGGCAGAGAATCCCAGTGGAAAGAGGGGAATCGGCCAGGCAGAGACAGCAAGGGCGGTTCGTTGCTCCAGAGCCTTTCCGTTCACCTTCCCACTCCTGGGCCAGACTACACTCAATCATATGACCCACTGAAGAGATGAGTCTTCAGTAAAGACTTAAAGGTTGAGACCGAGTTTGCGTCTCTGACATGGGTAGGCAGACCGTTCCATAAAAATGGAGCTCTATAGGAGAAAGCCCTGCCTCCAGCTGTTTGCTTAGAAATTCTAGGGACAATTAGGAGGCCTGCGTCTTGTGACCGTAGCGTACGTGTAGGTATGTACGGCAGGACCAAATCAGAGAGATAGGTAGGAGCAAGCCCATGTAATGCTTTGTAGGTTAGCAGTAAAACCTTGAAATCAGCCCTTGCTTTGACAGGAAGCCAGTGTAGAGAGGCTAGCACTGGAGTAATATGATCAAATTTTTGGTTCTAGTCAGGATTCTAGCAGCCGTATTCAGCACTAACTGAAGTTTATTTAGTGCTTTATCCGGGTAGCCGGAAAATAGAGCATTGCAGTAGTCTAACCTAGAAGTGACAAAAGCATGGATTAATTTTTCTGCATCATTTTTGGACAGAAAGTTTCTGATTTTTGCAATGTTACGTAGATGGAAAAAAGCTGTCCTCGAAATGGTCTTGATATGTTCTTCAAAAGAGAGATCAGGGTCCAGAGTAACGCCGAGGTCCTTCACAGTTTTATTTGAGACGACTGTACAACCATTAAGATTAATTGTCAGATTCAACAGAAGATCTCTTTGTTTCTTGGGACCTAGAACAAGCATCTCTGTTTTGTCCGAGTTTAATAGTAGAAAGTTTGCAGCCATCCACTTCCTTATGTCTGAAACACATGCTTCTAGCGAGGGCAATTTTGGGGCTTCACCATGTTTCATTGAAATGTACAGCTGTGTGTCATCCGCATAGCAGTGAAAGTTTACATTATGTTTTCGAATAACATCCCCAAGAGGTAAAATATATAGTGAAAACAATAGTGGTCCTAAAACAGAACCTTGAGGAACACCGAAATTTACAGTTGATTTGTCAGAGGACAAACCATTCACAGAGACAAACTGATATCTTTCCGACAGATAAGATCTAAACCAGGCCAGAACATGTCCGTGTAGACCAATTTGGGTTTCCAATCTCTCCAAAAGAATGTGGTGATCGATGGTATCAAAAGCAGCACTAAGGTCTAGGAGCACGAGGACAGATGCAGAGCCTCGGTCCGTTGCCATTAAAATGTCATTTACCACCTTCACAAGTGCCGTCTCAGTGCTATGATGGGGTCTAAAACCAGACTGAAGCATTTCGTATACATTGTTTGTCTTCAGGAAGGCAGTGAGTTGCTGCGCAACAGCCTTCTCTAAAATTTTTGAGAGGAATGGAAGATTCGATATAGGCCGATAGTTTTTTATATTTTCTGGGTCAAGGTTTGGCTTTTTCAAGAGAGGCTTTATTACTGCCACTTTTAGTGAGTTTGGTACACATCCAGTGGATAGAGAGCCGTTTATTATGTTCAACATAGAGGGGCCAAGCACAGGAAGCAGCTCTTTCAGTAGTTTAGTTGGAATAGGGTCCAGTATGCAGCTTGAAGGTTTAGAGGCCATGATTATTTTCATCATTGTGTCAAGAGATATAGTACTAAAAGACTTGAGCGTCTCTCTTGATCCTAGGTCCTGGCAGAGTTGTGCAGACTCAGGACAACTGAGGTTTGGAGGAATACGCAGGTTTAAAGAGGAGTCCGTAATTTGCTTTCTAATAATCATAATCTTTTCCTCAAAGAAGTTCATGAATTTATCACTGCTAAAGTGAAAGTCATCCTCTCTTGGGGAATGCTGCTTTTTAGTTAGCTTTGCGACAGTATCAAAAAGGAATTTCGGATTGTTCTTATTTTCCTCAATTAAGTTAGAAAAATAGGATGATCGAGCAGCAGTAAGGGCTCTTCGGTACTGCACGGTACCGTCCTTCCAAGCTAGTCGGAAGACTTCCAGTTTGGTGTGGCGCCATTTCCGTTCCAACTTTCTGGAGCTTGCTTCCAGAGCTCGGGTATTTTCTGTGTACCAGGGAGCTAGTTTC
>NW_027031271.1:0-3324 GCF_034236695.1 Oncorhynchus nerka
AGTGATAGTAGTGCTAAATTAACTGAAGGTAGAGGTGATAGTAGTGCTAGATTAACTGAAGAGTAGAGGTGATAGTAGTGCTAGATTAACTGAAGGTAGATGTGATAGTAGTGCTAGATTAACTGAAGGTAGAGGTGATAGTAGTGCTAGATTAACTGAAGGTAGAGGTGATAGTAGTGCTAGATTAACTGAAGGTAGAGGTGATAGTAGTGCTAGATTAACTGAAGGTAGAGGTGGATGGTAGTGCTAGATTAACTGAAGGTAGAGGTGATAGTAGTGCTAGATTAACTGAAGGTAGAGGTGATAGTAGTGCTAGATTAACTGAAGGTAGAGGTGATAGTAGTGCTAGATTAACTGAAGGTAGAGGTGATAGTAGTGCTAGATTAACTGAAGGTAGAGGTGATAGTAGTGCTAGATTAACTGAAGGTAGAGGTGATAGTAGTGCTAGATTAACTGAAGGTAGAGGTGATAGTAGTGCTAGATTAACTGAAGGTAGAGGTGATAGTAGTGCTAGATTAACTGAAGGTAGAGGTGGATGGTAGTGCTAGATTAACTGAAGGTAGAGGTGATAGTAGTGCTAGATTAACTGAAGGTAGAGGTGATAGTAGTGCTAGATTAACTGAAGGTAGAGGTGATAGTAGTGCTAGATTAACTGAAGGTAGAGGTGGATGGTAGTGCTAGATTAACTGAAGGTAGAGGTGATAGTAGTGCTAGATTAACTGAAGGTAGAGGTGATAGTAGTGCTAGATTAACTGAAGGTAGAGGTGGATAGTAGTGCTAGATTAACTGAAGGTAGAGGTGATAGTAGTGCTAGATTAACTGAAGGTAGAGGTGATAGTAGTGCTAGATTAACTGAAGGTAGAGGTGATAGTAGTGCTAGATTAACTGAAGGTAGAGGTGGATGGTAGTGCTAGATTAACTGAAGGTAGAGGTGATAGTAGTGCTAGATTAACTGAAGGTAGAGGTGATAGTAGTGCTAGATTAATTGAAGGTAGAGGTGGATGGTAGTGCTAGATTAACTGAAGGTAGAGGTGATAGTAGTGCTAGATTAACTGAAGGTAGAGGTGATAGTAGTGCTAGATTAACTGAAGGTAGAGGTGGATGGTAGTGCTAGATTAACTGAAGGTAGAGGTGATAGTAGTGCTAGATTAACTGAAGGTAGAGGTGATAGTAGTGCTAGATTAACTGAAGGTAGAGGTGGATAGTAGTGCTAGATTAACTGAAGGTAGAGGTGATAGTAGTGCTAGATTAACTGAAGGTAGAGGTGATAGTAGTGCTAGATTAACTGAAGGTAGAGGTGGATAGTAGTGCTAGATTAACTGAAGGTAGAGGTGATAGTAGTGCTAGATTAACTGAAGGTAGAGGTGGATGGTAGTGCTAGATTAACTGAAGGTAGAGGTGATAGTAGTGCTAGATTAACTGAAGGTAGAGGGTGATAGTAGTGCTAGATTAACTGAAGGTAGAGGTGATAGTAGTGCTAGATTAACTGAAGGTAGAGGTGATAGTAGTGCTAGATTAACTGAAGGTAGAGGTGATAGTAGTGCTAGATTAACTGAAGGTAGAGGTGATAGTAGTGCTAGATTAACTGAAGGTAGAGGTGATAGTAGTGCTAGATTAACTGAAGGTAGAGGTGATAGTAGTGCTAGATTAACTGAAGGTAGAGGTGGATGGTAGTGCTAGATTAACTGAAGGTAGAGGTGGATGGTAGTGCTAGATTAACTGAAGGTAGAGGTGATAGTAGTGCTAGATTAACTGAAGGTAGAGGTGATAGTAGTGCTAGATTAACTGAAGGTAGAGGTGGATGGTAGTGCTAGATTAACTGAAGGTAGAGGTGATAGTAGTGCTAGATTAACTGAAGGTAGAGGTGATAGTAGTGCTAGATTAACTGAAGGTAGAGGTGATAGTAGTGCTAGATTAACTGAAGGTAGAGGTGATAGTAGTGCTAGATTAACTGAAGGTAGAGGTGATAGTAGTGCTAGATTAACTGAAGGTAGAGGTGATAGTAGTGCTAGATTAACTGAAGGTAGAGGTGGATGGTAGTGCTAGATTAACTGAAGGTAGAGGTGATAGTAGTGCTAGATTAACTGAAGGTAGAGGTGATAGTAGTGCTAGATTAACTGAAGGTAGAGGTGATAGTAGTGCTAGATTAACTGAAGGTAGAGGTGGATGGTAGTGCTAGATTAACTGAAGGTAGAGGTGATAGTAGTGCTAGATTAACTGAAGGTAGAGGTGATAGTAGTGCTAGATTAACTGAAGGTAGAGGTGATAGTAGTGCTAGATTAACTGAAGGTAGAGGTGATAGTAGTGCTAGATTAACTGAAGGTAGAGGTGATGGTAGTGCTAGATTAACTGAAGGTAGAGGTGATAGTAGTGCTAGATTAACTGAAGGTAGAGGTGATAGTAGTGCTAGATTAACTGAAGGTAGAGGTGGATGGTAGTGCTAGATTAACTGAAGGTAGAGGTGATAGTAGTGCTAGATTAACTGAAGGTAGAGGTGATAGTAGTGCTAGATTAACTGAAGGTAGAGGTGGATAGTAGTGCTAGATTAACTGAAGGTAGAGGTGATAGTAGTGCTAGATTAACTGAAGGTAGAGGTGATAGTAGTGCTAGATTAACTGAAGGTAGAGGTGATAGTAGTGCTAGATTAACTGAAGGTAGAGGTGGATAGTAGTGCTAGATTAACTGAAGGTAGAGGTGGATGGTAGTGCTAGATTAACTGAAGGTAGAGGTGATAGTAGTGCTAGATTAACTGAAGGTAGAGGTGATAGTAGTGCTAGATTAACTGAAGGTAGAGGTGATAGTAGTGCTAGATTAACTGAAGGTAGAGGTGGATGGTAGTGCTAGATTAACTGAAGGTAGAGGTGATAGTAGTGCTAGATTAACTGAAGGTAGAGGTGATAGTAGTGCTAGATTAACTGAAGGTAGAGGTGATAGTAGTGCTAGATTAACTGAAGGTAGAGGTGATAGTAGTGCTAGATTAACTGAAGGTAGAGGTGATAGTAGTGCTAGATTAACTGAAGGTAGAGGTGATAGTAGTGCTAGATTAACTGAAGGTAGAGGTGGATGGTAGTGCTAGATTAACTGAAGGTAGAGGTGATAGTAGTGCTAGATTAACTGAAGGTAGAGGTGATAGTAGTGCTAGATTAACTGAAGGTAGAGGTGGATAGTAGTGCTAGATTAACTGAAGGTAGAGGTGGATGGTAGTGCTAGATTAACTGAAGGTAGAGGTGATAGTAGTGCTAGATTAACTGAAGGTAGAGGTGATAGTAGTGCTAGATTAACTGAAGGTAGAGGTGATAGTAGTGCTAGATTAACTGAAGGTAG
>NW_027031272.1:0-3327 GCF_034236695.1 Oncorhynchus nerka
TACTGTACATGGTGGAGGAACATATTGTCTGGCTGTATTCTACTGTACATGGTGGAGGAACATATTGTCTGGCTGTAGTCTACTGTACATGGTGGAGGAACATATTGCCTGTAATCCACTGTACATGGTGGAGGAACATATTGTCTGGCTGTAGTCTACTGTACATGGTGGAGGAACATATTGTCTGGCTGTAGTCTACTGTACATGGTGAAGGAACATATTGTCTGGCTGTAGTCTACTCTACATGGTGGAGGAACATATTGCCTGTAATCCACTGTACATGGTGGAGGAACATATTGCCTGTTATCCACTGTACATGGTGGAGGTACATATTGTCTGGCTGTAGCCTACTGTACATGGTGGAGGAACATATTGTCTGGCTGTAGTCTACTGTACATGGTGGAGGAACATATTGTCTGGCTGTAGTCTACTGTACATGGTGGAGGAACATATTGTCTGGCTGTAGTCTACTGTACATGGTGGAGGAACATATTGTCTGGCTGTAGTCTACTGTACATGGTGGAGGAACATATTGTCTGTAGTCTACTGTACATGGTGGAGGAACATATTGTCTGGCTGTAGTCTACTGTACATGGTGGAGGAACATATTGTCTGGCTGTAGTCTACTGTACATGGTGAAGGAACATATTGTCTGGCTGTAGTCTACTGTACATGGTGGAGGAACATATTGTCTGGCTGTAGTCTACTGTACATGGTGGAGGAACATATTGTCTGGCTGTAGTCTACTGTACATGGTGGAGGAACATATTGTCTGGCTGTAGTCTACTGTACATGGTGGAGGAACATATTGTCTGGCTGTAGTCTACTGTACATGGTGGAGGAACATATTGTCTGGCTGTAGTCTACTGTACATGGTGGAGGAACATATTGTCTGGCTGTAGTCTACTGTACATGGTGGAGGAACATATTGTCTGGCTGTAGTCTACTGTACATGGTGGAGGAACATATTGTCTGGCTGTAGTCTACTGTACATGGTGAAGGAACATATTGTCTGGCTGTAGTCTACTGTACATGGTGGAGGAACATATTGTCTGGCTGTATTCTACTGTACATGGTGGAGGAACATATTGTCTGGCTGTATTCTACTGTACATGGTGGAGGAACATATTGTCTGGCTGTAGTCTACTGTACATGGTGGAGGAACATATTGCTGGCTGTAGTCTACTGTACATGGTGGAGGAACATATTGCCTGTAATCCACTGTACATGGTGGAGGTACATATTGTCTGGCTGTAGTCTTACTGTACATGGTGGAGGAACATATTGTCTGGCTGTAGTCTACTGTACATGGTGGAGGTACATATTGTCTGGCTGTAGTCTACTGTACATGGTGGAGGAACATATTGTCTGGCTGTAGTCTACTGTACATGGTGGAGGAACATATTGTCTGGCTGTAGTCTACTGTACATGGTGGAGGAACATATTGTCCTGTAATCCACTGTACATGGTGGAGGAACATATTGCCTGGCTGTAGCCTACTGTACATGGTGGAGTAACATATTGTCTGGCTGTAGTCTACTGTACATGGTGGAGGAACATATTGTCTGGCTGTAGTCTACTGTACATGGTGGAGGAACATATTGTCTGGCTGTAGTCTACTGTACATGGTGGAGGAACATATTGTCTGGCTGTAGTCTACTGTACATGGTGGAGGAACATATTGTCTGGCTGTAGTCTACTGTACATGGTGGAGGAACATATTGTCTGGCTGTAGTCTACTGTACATGGTGGAGGAACATATTGTCTGGCTGTAGTCTACTGTACATGGTGGAGGAACATATTGTCTGGCTGTAGTCCACTGTACATGGTGGAGGAACATATTGTCTGGCTGTAGTCTACTGTACATGGTGGAGGAACATATTGTCTGGCTGTAGTCTACTGTACATGGTGGAGGAACATATTGTCTGTAGTCTACTGTACATGGTGGAGGAACATATTGTCTGGCTGTATTCTACTGTACATGGTGAAGGAACATATTGTCTGGCTGTAGTCTACTGTACATGGTGAAGGAACATATTTTCTGGCTGTAGTCTACTGTACATGGTGGAGGAACATATTGTCTGGCTGTAGTCTACTGTACATGGTGGAGGAACATATTGTCTGGCTGTAGTCTACTGTACATGGTGGAGGAACATATTGTCTGGCTGTAGTCTACTGTACATGGTGGAGGAACATATTGTCTGGCTGTAGTCTACTGTACATGGTGGAGGAACATATTGTCTGGCTGTAGTCTACTGTACATGGTGGAGGAACATATTGTCTGGCTGTAGTCTACTGTACATGGTGGAGGAACATATTGTCTGGCTGTAGTCTACTGTACATGGTGGAGGAACATATTGTCTGGCTGTAGTCTACTGTACATGGTGGAGGAACATATTGTCTGGCTGTATTCTACTGTACATGGTGGAGGAACATATTGTCTGGCTGTATTCTACTGTACATGGTGGAGGAACATATTGTCTGGCTGTAGTCTACTGTACATGGTGGAGGAACATATTGCCTGGCTGTAGTCTACTGTACATGGTGGAGGAACATATTGTCTGGCTGTAATCCACTGTACATGGTGGAGGAACATATTGCCTGGCTGTAGCCTACTGTACATGGTGGAGGTACATATTGTCTGGCTGTAGTCTTACTGTACATGGTGGAGGAACATATTGTCTGGCTGTAGCCTACTGTACATGGTGGAGGTACATATTGTCTGGCTGTAGTCTACTGTACATGGTGGAGGAACATATTGTCTGGCTGTAGTCTACTGTACATGGTGGAGGAACATATTGTCTGGCTGTAGTCTACTGTACATGGTGGAGTAACATATTGTCTGCTGTAATCCACTGTACATGGTGGAGGAACATATTGCCTGGCTGTAGCCTACTGTACATGGTGGAGGAACATATTGTCTGGCTGTAGTCTACTGTACATGGTGGAGGAACATATTGCCTGGCTGTAGTCTACTGTACATGGTGGAGGAACATATTGTCTGGCTGTAGTCTACTGTACATGGTGGAGGAACATATTGTCTGGCTGTAGTCTACTGTACATGGTGGAGGAACATATTGTCTGGCTGTAGTCTACTGTACATGGTGGAGGAACATATTGCCTGTAATCCACTGTACATGGTGGAGGAACATGTGCCTGTAATCCACTGTACATGGGTGGAGGTACATATTGTCTGGCTGTAGTCCTACTGTACATGAGTTGGAGGAACATATTGTCTGGCTGTAGTCTACTGTACATGGTGAAGGAACATATTGTCTGGCTGTATTCTACTGTACATGGTGGAGGTACATATTGTCTGGCTGTATT
>NW_027031273.1:0-3327 GCF_034236695.1 Oncorhynchus nerka
TCCTCTCCCTCATAAAGAGACCATCAGCCACCCTCTCCTCTCCTACACCCTCATAAAGAGACCATCAGCCACCCTCTCCTCTCCCCTCATAAAGAGACCATCAGCCACCCTCTCCTCTCCCTCATAAAGAGACCATCAGCCACCCTCTCCTCCTCCCCTCATAAAGAGACCATCAGCCACCCTCTCCTCTCCCCTCATAAAGAGACCATCAGCCACCCTCTCCTCTCCTCCCCCCATATAAGAGACCATCAGCCACCCTCTCCCTCTCCCTCATAAAGAGACCATCAGCCACCCTCTCCTCTCCCCTCATAAAGAGACCATCAGCCACCCTCTCCTCTCCTCCTCATAAAGAGACCATCAGCCACCCTCTCCTCCTCCCCTCATAAAGAGACCATCAGCCACCCTCTCCCTCTCCCTCATAAAGAGACCATCAGCCACCCTCTCCTCTCCTCATAAAGAGACCCTCAGCCACCCTCTCTCCTCCTCCCCTCATAAAGAGACCATCAGCCACCCTCTCCTCTCCCTACCCTCATAAAGAGACCATCAGCCACCCTCTCCCTCTCCCCTCATAAAGAGACCATCAGCCACCCTCTCCCTCCCCCTCATAAAGAGACCCTCAGCCACCCTCTCCCTCTCCTCCTCATAAAGAGACCATCAGCCACCCTCTCCTCCCTCCCCTCATAAAGAGACCCTCAGCCACCCTCTCCTCTCCTCCTCATAAAGAGACCATCAGCCACCCTCTCCTCCTCCCCTCATAAAGAGACCATCAGCCACTCCTCTCCTCTCCCCTCATAAAGAGACCATCAGCCACCCTCTCTCTCCCCTCATAAAGAGACCCATCAGCCACCCTCTCCCCCTCCCCTCCCCTCATAAAGAGACCATCAGCCACCCTCTCCCTCTCCTCATAAAGAGACCATCAGCCACCCTCTCCCTCCCCTCATAAAGAGACCATCAGCCACCCTCTCCCTCCCCTCATAAAGAGACCCTCAGCCACCCTCTCCCCTCATAAAGAGACCATCAGCCACCCTCTCCTCTCCCTCATAAAGAGACCCTCAGCCACCCTCTCCCCTCCCTCATAAAGAGACCATCAGCCACCCTCTCCCTCCCTCCCCTCATAAAGAGACCATCAGCCACCCTCTCCTCTCCCCTCATAAAGAGACCATCAGCCACCCTCTCCCTCCTCCCCTCATAAAGAGACCATCAGCCACCCTCTCTCCTCTCCTCCTCATAAAGAGACCATCAGCCACCTCTCCTCTCCCTCATAAAGAGACCATCAGCCACCCTCTCTCCTCTCTCCCCTCATAAAGAGACCATCAGCCACCCTCTCCCTCCTCCCCTCATAAAGAGACCATCAGCCACCCTCCTCCTCCTCATAAAGAGACCATCAGCCACCTTCTCCTCTCCCCTCATAAAGAGACCCTCAGCCACCCTCTCCTCTCCCTCATAAAGAGACCATCAGCCACCATCTCCCCTCTGCTCATAAAGAGACCCTCAGCCACCCTCTCCTCCTCATAAAGAGACCATCAGCCACCCTCTCCCCCTCCTCCTCATAAAGAGACCATCAGCCACCTCTCCTCTCCTCATAAAGAGACCATTGGCCACCTCTTCCTTCCTCCTCATAAAGAGACCATCAGCCACCCTCTCCCCTCCTCCTCATAAAAGAGACCATCAGCCACCCTCTCCCCTCCCTCCTCATAAAGAGACCATCGGCCACCCTCTCCTCTCCCCTCATAAAGAGACCATCAGCCACCCTCTCCTCCTCCCTCATAAAGAGACCATCAGCCACCCTCCCCTCATAAAGAGACCATCGGCCACCTCCTCTCCCCTCATAAGGGACCATCAGCCACCCTCTCCTCATAAGAGACCTCAGCCACCTCTGTTTCTCTCCTCCCTCATAAAGAGACCATCTGCCACCCTCTCCTCCTCATAAAGAGACCTCTGCCCTCTCCCCTCATAAAGAGACCATCAGCCACCCTCTCCTCCTCATAAAGAGACCATCGGTTACCCTCCTTCCCCTCATAAAGAGACCATCAGCCACCCTCTCCCCCCTCATAAAGAGACCATGCCACCCTCTCCTCTCCTCATAAAGAGACCATCAGCCCCCCCCTCCCCTCATAAAGAGACCCATCGGCCACCCTCTCCTCTCCCCTCATAAAGAGACAAGTCATTACCCTCTCCCCTCCTCATAAAGAGACCCTCCAGCCACCCTCTGCTCTGCCATCTTTTCTTCCCCACATAGAGACTATCACTACCCTCCTCCCTTCCCCCTCACTACCTCTTGAGATCACCACCGCCAGTGTTCAACACCGTTCAGTCTCCATCTATCTCTGCCTGTCATCAGACATTGTGTGTTGATCTTGCTAACCTCGCTCACATCACCTCCGCTTGGAAAACGATCCATCTGATTTTTATAAAAGACATGAATCAGAAGATATTGTTTCCTAGACAATGCTTTTTCTCCAGCCGGCCACCAGCCGCCATCTTCCTTCCCCTGTGTGTATCTTTCTCTCCTGATCAAGGTATCCTTGTGAATGACAAATACTAATCAGACTCCCACTTACTTCCCACTGGTGTGGCTCACCTTCTCTGTTATACAGCCACGGCTACACACTGTGTTCTTCTTTCTCACTGCAGTAATATTGTGCCTGTGGCTCTCTGTCTGCTTTCTCCTAATGTCATTCTGCTAGCAGATGCTACCCCGGGCAACAAGCTAACTACCCGGGCAACAAGCTAACAACCCCAGACAACAAGCTAACTTAGCGGTGGTGGTTTAGAAAAGAGGTTGCTAGTGATGACACCCCATTGATCCAGATGTTCCCACCATAGTACTCCCCCCCCACACCAACTACCAAAACTATCACCCCACTGGCCGTTATGACCCCCGTGGAAATTACAACAACGATGATGAAGACGATGAGGAAGATGAGGAGGAAGAGGACCCGTTCGCTGGGTATAGAGGCTACCCACCTCAGTACTACCAGCCCAATTACCCTCACCCCCCTGCACGCCCTGCACCCCAATCCCAGGACACTGAGCTAAGGTCCCCAGGGATAATGATGAGCCGTTTCTCCAGAGACGTGGTCACACAGAGAAGAGCCACCGCTAATACAGCCCAGACAGGACAGAGGAGCGATGCTACAGCAGATACTGAAGGAGAGGTGGAGGTGATTGGAGAATTCCAGACAGACCAGACTGGACAGAGGAGCGATGCTACAGCAGATACTGAAGGAGAGGTGGAGGTGATTGGAGAATTCCAGACAGACCAGACTGGACAGAGGAGCGATGCTACAGCAGATACTGAAGGAGAGGTGGAGGTGATTGGAGAAT
>NW_027031274.1:0-3331 GCF_034236695.1 Oncorhynchus nerka
AGTACAGCCCACACCATTCTGTTGTTAGAGTACAGCCCACACCATTCTGCTGTTAGGGTACAGCCCACACCATTCTGTTGTTAGGGTACAGCCCACACCATTCTGTTGTTAGAGTACAGCCCACACCATTCTGTTGTTGGGGTACAGCCCTCTCCATTCTGTTGTTAGAGTACAGCCCACACCATTCTGTTGTTAGAGTACAGCCCACATCATTCTGTTGTTAGGGTACAGCCCACACCATTCTGTTGTTAAGGTATCTGCCACACCATTCTGTTGTTAGAGTACAGCCTCCCATACCATTCTGTTGTTATGGTACCTCCCACACCATTCTGTTGTTAGAATACAGCCCACACCATTCTGTTGTTAGGGTACCTCCCACACCATTCTGTTGTTATGGTACCTCCCACACCATTCTGTTGTTAGGGTACAGCCCAAACCATTCTGTTGTTAGGGTACCTCCCACACCATTCTGTTGTTAGGGTACAGCCCACACCATTCTGTTGTTGGGGTACAGCCCTCTCCATTCTGTTGTTAGGGTACAGCCCACACCATTCTGTTGTTAGGGTACAGCCCACACCATTCTGTTGTTAGTGTACAGCCCACACCATTCTGTTGTTAGGGTACAGCCCACACCATTCTGTTGTTAGAGTACAGCCCACACCATTATGTTGTTAGAGTACAGCCCTCTCCATTCTGTTGTTAGAGTACAGCCCACACCATTCTGTTGTTAGAGTACAGCCCTCACCATTCTGTTGTTAGAGTAGAGCCCACACCATTCTGTTGTTAGACTACAGCCCTCACCATTCTTTTGTTAGAGTACAGCCCTCACCATTCTGTTGTTGGGGTACTCCCACATCATTCCGTTGTTGGGGTACGCCCACATCATTTCGTTGTTGGGGTACGCCCACATCATTTCGTTGTTGGGGTACGCCCACACCATTCCGTTGTTGGGGTACGCCCACACCATTCCATTGTTGGGGTACGCCCACACATTTCTGTTGTTAGGGTACAGCCCTCTCCATTCTGTTGTTAGAGTACAGCCCACACCATTCTGTTGTTAGAGTACAGCCCACACCATTCTGTTGTTAGGGTACAGCCCACACCATTCTGTTGTTAGGGTACAGCCCTCACCATTCTGTTGTTAGGGTACAGCCCACACCATTCTGTTGTTAGAGTACAGCCCACATCATTCCGTTGCTGGGGTACGCCCACATCATTCCGTTGTTAGGTACAGCCCACACCCTTCTGTTGTTAGGGTACAGCCCACACCATTCTGTTGTTAGGTACAGCCCACATCATTCCGTTGTTAGGGTACGCCCACATCATTCCGTTGTTAGGTACAGCCCACGCCATTCTGTTGTTAGGGTACAGCCCACACCATTCTGTTGTTAGGGTACAGCCCACACCATTCTGTTGTTAGGGTACAGCCCACACCATTCTGTTGTTAGGGTACCTCCCACACCATTCTGTTGTTATGGTACCTCCCACACCATTCTGTTGTTAGGGTACATCCCAAACCATTCTGTTGTTAGGGTACAGCCCACACCATTCTGTTGTTAGAGTACAGCCCACACCATTCTGTTGTTAGGGTACAGCCCACACCATTCTGTTGTTAGAGTCCAGCACACATCATTCTGTTGTTAGGGTACAGCCCACACCATTCTGTTGTTAGGGTACAGCCCACCCCATTCTGTTGTTAAGGTATCTCCCACACCATTCTGTTGTTAGGGTACCTCCCACACCATTCTGTTGTTATGGTACCTCCCACACCATTCTGTTGTTAGGGTACAGCCCACCATTCTGTTAGGGTGCAGCCCATCATTCTGTTGTTGAGTTTGCAAACCCTCCGTTCGTTGGGTGCAGTACGCCGTTCTGTTTGATTGGGTGCATTACGCCGTTCTTGTTGGGTGCAGTATCGCCGTTCTGTTGGTTGCAGTCCCGCGCCGTTCGTTAGGTGCAATCCCACGCCGTTTCTGTTGTTGAGTGCAGCAGCCCACACCATTCTGTTCTGTTTGTGTACAGCCCTCACCATTCTGTTGTTAGGGTACAGCCACATCGTTTCTGTTGTTAGATTTACATCCCTCTCCATTCTGTTGTTAGAGTACAGCCCCTCCATTCTGTTGTTAGAGTACAGCCCACATATTCTTTGTTGTTAGGTATGTAAACCTCACCATTCTGTTGTTAGATTGCAGCCCCTCATTCTGTTGTTGAAATTGCAGCCCACACCGTTCTGTTGGTGGAGTGCAGCCCTCACCATTCTGTTGGAGATTGCTCCACATCATTATCTCTGTTGTTGGTGCCTCCACACCATTCTGTTGTTAGGG
Organism: Oncorhynchus nerka; assembly: GCF_034236695.1. NCBI lineage: Eukaryota > Metazoa > Chordata > Actinopteri > Salmoniformes > Salmonidae > Oncorhynchus > Oncorhynchus nerka. The sequence continues at coordinate 2,325 of NW_027031274.1, forward strand.
TACAGCCCTCTCCATTCTGTTGTTAGAGTACAGCCCACACCGTTCTGTTGTTGGGTACAGCCCTCTCCGTTCGTTTCTGTTTGGGTTGTCACGCCGTTTTGATACGCCGTTTCTGTTTGTTGGTGTCAGCCCTCACCGTTTCTGTTGGGTGCAGTATCATGCCGTTCTGTTGTTGGGTTGCCATCACGCCGTTCTGTTGTTAGGTGCAGCCCTCAGTTTCTGTTGTTGAGTGCCTCCCACGCCGTTCTGTGTTGTGGTGCCTCCACACCGTTCTGTTTGTTGAAGTGCAGCCCACGCCATTCTGTTGGGTGGTTGCCTCCCGCCATTCTGTTGGGGTGCAGCCCACGCCGTTCTTGTTGTTAGGTGCAGTATCACCGTTCTGTTGTTGAGTTACTGACCCACGCCGTTCTGTTAGGTGCATTACACCGTTCTGTTGAGATTTTGTACACCCCGTTCTGTTGGGTTCTCCACACCATTCTGCTGTTATGGTGCCATCACGCCGTTCTGTTGGGGTGCAGCCCAGACCGTTCTGTTGTTGATTGCAATACACCATTCTGTTAGGTACGTCCACCCCATTCTGTTGTTGGGGTGCAGTACCACCTGATCTGTTGGTGGGGTGCAATGCATCGTTCTGTTGTTGAGTTGCCCAGTACACCATTCTGTTGTTAGAGTACAGCCCTCACCATTCTGTTGTTGGGGTACAGCCCACACCATTCTGTTGTTAGGTGCAGCCCACACCATTCTGTTGTTAGAGTACAGCCCACACCATTCTGTTGTTAGAGTACATGTTCACACCATTCTGTTGTTAGGGTACAGCCCTCACCATTCTGTTGTTGGGCAGCAGCCGCTACCATTCTGCTGTTGAGTGCAATTACCTCACACCATTCTGTTGTTAGGTGCAGCATACACACCATTCTGTTGCTTAGGTACGCTCACACCATTATGTTGTTAGAGTACACGTCCACACCATTCTGTTGTTAGGGTACAGCCCACACCATTCTGTTGTT
>NW_027031275.1:0-3331 GCF_034236695.1 Oncorhynchus nerka
AGGAAGCCACCTGTAAACTTCTGATTATAACAATGGAAGGGAAGCCACCTGTAAACTTCTGAATATAACAATGGAAGGGAAGCCACCTGTAAACTTCTGAATATAACAATGGAAGGGAAGCCACCTGTAAACTTCTGATTATAACAATGGAAGGGAAGCCACCTGTAAACTTCTGATTATAACAATGGAAGGGAAGCCACCTGTAAACTTCTGATTATAACAATGGAAGGGAAGCCACCTGTAAACTTCTGATTATAACAATGGAAGGGAAGCCACCTGTAAACTTCTGATTATAACAATGGAAGGGAAGCCACCTGTAAACTTCTGACTATAACAATGGAAGGGAAGCCACCTGTAAACTTCTGATTATAACAATGGAAGGGAAGCCACCTGTAAACTTCTGATTATAACAATGGAAGGGAAGCCACCTGTAAACTTCTGAATATAACAATGGAAGGGAAGCCACCTGTAAACTTCTGATTATAACAATGGAAGGGAAGCCACCTGTAAACTTCTGATTATAACAATGGAAGGGAAGCCACCTGTAAACTTCTGATTATAACAATGGAAGGGAAGCCACCTGTAAACTTCTGATTATAACAATGGAAGGGAAGCCACCTGTAAACTTCTGATTATAACAATGGAAGGGAAGCCACCTGTAAACTTCTGATTATAACAATGGAAGGGAAGCCACCTGTAAACTTCTGATTATAACAATGGAAGGGAAGCCACCTGTAAACTTCTGATTATAACAATGGAAGGGAAGCCACCTGTAAACTTCTGATTATAACAATGGAAGGAAGCCACCTGTAAACTTCTGATTATAACAATGGAAGGGAAGCCACCTGTAAACTTCTGAATATAACAATGGAAGGAAGCCACCTGTAAACTTCTGAATATAACAATGGAAGGAAGCCACCTGTAAACTTCTGATTATAACAATGGAAGGGAAGCCACCTGTAAACTTCTGATTATAACAATGGAAGGGAAGCCACCTGTAAACTTCTGATTATAACAATGGAAGGGAAGCCACCTGTAAACTTCTGATTATAACAATGGAAGGGAAGCCACCTGTAAACTTCTGACTATAACAATGGAAGGGAAGCCACCTGTAAACTTCTGATTATAACAATGGAAGGAAGCCACCTGTAAACTTCTGATTATAACAATGGAAGGAAGCCACCTGTAAACTTCTGATTATAACAATGGAAGGAAGCCACCTGTAAACTTCTGATTATAACAATGGAAGGAAGCCACCTGTAAACTTCTGATTATAACAATGGAAGGGAAGCCACCTGTAAACTTCTGATTATAACAATGGAAGGAAGCCACCTGTAAACTTCTGATTATAACAATGGAAGGAAGACACCTGTAAACTTCTGATTATAATAATGGAAGGGAAGCCACCTGTAAACTTCTGATTATAACAATGGAAGGGAAGCCACCTGTAAACTTCTGATTATAACAATGGAAGGGAAGCCACCTGTAAACTTCTGATTATAACAATGGAAGGAAGCCACCTGTAAACTTCTGACTATAACAATGGAAGGAAGCCACCTGTAAACTTCTGATTATAACAATGGAAGGGAAGCCACCTGTAAACTTCTGATTATAACAATGGAAGGAAGCCACCTGTAAACTTCTGATTATAACAATGGAAGGAAGCCACCTGTAAACTTCTGACTATAACAATGGAAGGAAGCCACCTGTAAACTTCTGATTATAACAATGGAAGGGAAGCCACCTGTAAACTTCTGATTATAACAATGGAAGGAAGCCACCTGTAAACTTCTGATTATAACAATGGAAGGAAGCCACCTGTAAACTTCTGAATATAACAATGGAAGGGAAGCCACCTGTAAACTTCTGATTATAACAATGGAAGGGAAGCCACCTGTAAACTTCTGATTATAACAATGGAAGGGAAGCCACCTGTAAACTTCTGATTATAACAATGGAAGGGAAGCCACCTGTAAACTTCTGACTATAACAATGGAAGGGAAGCCACCTGTAAACTTCTGATTATAACAATGGAAGGGAAGCCACCTGTAAACTTCTGATTATAACAATGGAAGGGAAGCCACCTGTAAACTTCTGACTATAACAATGGAAGGGAAGCCACCTGTAAACTTCTGATTATAACAATGGAAGGGAAGCCACCTGTAAACTTCTGATTATAACAATGGAAGGGAAGACACCTGTAAACTTCTGAATATAACAATGGAAGGGAAGCCACCTGTAAACTTCTGAATATAACAATGGAAGGGAAGCCACCTGTAAATTTCTGATTATAACCATGGAAGGGATGCCACCTGTAAACTTCTGATTATAACAACGGAAGGGAAGCCACCTGTAAACTTCTGATTATAACAATGGAAGGGAAGACACCTGTAAACTTCTGATTATAACAATGAAAGGGAAGCCACCTGTAAACTTCTGATTATAACAATGGAAGGGAAGCCACCTGTAAACTTCTGATTATAACAATGGAAGGGAAGCCACCTGTAAACTTCTGATTATAATAATGGAAGGGAAGCCACCTGTAAACTTCTGATTATAACAATGGAAGGGAAGCCACCTGTAAACTTCTGACTATAACAATGGAAGGAAGCCACCTGTAAACTTCTGATTATAACAATGGAAGGAAGCCACCTGTAAACTTCTGAATATAACAATGGAAGGGAAGCCACCTGTAAACTTCTGATTATAACAATGGAAGGGAAGCCACCTGTAAACTTCTGATTATAACAATGGAAGGGAAGCCACCTGTAAACTTCTGATTATAACAATGGAAGGGAAGCCACCTGTAAACTTCTGACTATAACAATGGAAGGGAAGCCACCTGTAAACTTCTGATTATAACAATGGAAGGGAAGCCACCTGTAAACTTCTGATTATAACAATGGAAGGGAAGCCACCTGTAAACTTCTGAATATAACAATGGTAGGGAAGCCACCTGTAAACTTCTGAATATAACAATGGAAGGGAAGCCACCTGTAAACTTCTGATTATAACAATGGAAGGGAAGACACCTGTAAACTTCTGAATATAACAATGGAAGGGAAGCCACCTGTAAACTTCTGACTATAACAATGGAAGGGAAGCCACCTGTAAATTTCTGATTATAACCATGGAAGGGAAGCCACCTGTAAACTTCTGATTATAACAACGGAAGGGAAGCCACCTGTAAACTTCTGATTATAACAACGGAAGTTAAGCCACCTGTAAAGGTTTTTATAACAATGGAAGGGAAGCCACCTGTAAAGATTTTTATAACAATGGGGGTCGAGGCCCTAAAAACAGCAATGGATTACAGCAATAAAATGATGAA
>NW_027031276.1:0-3332 GCF_034236695.1 Oncorhynchus nerka
ATATTCTCCAATATACTGTAGCAGACTGCCAACATATTCTCCAATATACTGTAGCAGACTGCCAACATATTCTCCAATATACTGTAGCAGACTGCCAACATATTCTCCAATATACTGTAGCAGACTGCCAACATATTCTCCAATATACTGTAGCAGACTGCCAACATATTCTCCAATATACTGTAGCAGACTGCCAACATATTCTCCAATATACTGTAGCAGACTGCCAACATATTCTCCAATATACTGTAGCAGACTGCCAACATATTCTCCAATATACTGTAGCAGACTGCCATCATATTCTCCAAATATACTGTAGCAGACTGCCAACATATTCTCCAATATACTGCAGCAGACTGCCAACATATTCTCCAATATACTGTAGCAGACTGCCAACATATTCTCCAATATACTGTAGCAGACTGCCAACATATTCTCCAATATACTGTAGCAGACTGCCAACATATTCTCCAATATACTGTAGCAGACTGCCAACATATTCTCCAATATACTGTAGCAGACTGCCAACATATTCTCCAGTATACTGTAGCAGACTGCCAACATATTCTCCAATATACTGTAGCAGACTGCCAACATATTCTCCAATATACTGTAGCAGACTGCCAACATATTCTCCAATATACTGTAGCAGACTGCCAACATATTCTCCAATATACTGTAGCAGACTGCCAACATATTCTCCAATATACTGTAGCAGACTGCCAACATATTCTCCAATATACTGTAGCAGACTGCCAACATATTCTCCAATATACTGTAGCAGACTGCCAACATATTCTCCAATATACTGTAGCAGACTGCCAACATATTCTCCAATATACTGTAGCAGACTGCCAACATATTCTCCAATATACTGTAGCAGACTGCCAACATATTCTCCAATATACTGTAGCAGACTGCCAACATATTCTCCAATATACTGTAGCAGACTGCCAACATATTCTCCAATATACTGTAGCAGACTGCCAACATATTCTCCAATATACTGTAGCAGACTGCCAACATATTCTCCAATATACTGTAGCAGACTGCCAACATATTCTCCAATATACTGTAGCAGACTGCCAACATATTCTCCAATATACTGTAGCAGACTGCCAACATATTCTCCAATATACTGTAGCAGACTGCCAACATATTCTCCAATATACTGTAGCAGACTGCCAACATATTCTCCAATATACTGTAGCAGACTGCCAACATATTCTCCAATATACTGTAGCAGACTGCCAACATATTCTCCAATATACTGTAGCAGACTGCCAACATATTCTCCAATATACTGTAGCAGACTGCCAACATATTCTCCAATATACTGTAGCAGACTGCCAACATATTCTCCAATATACTGTAGCAGACTGCCAACATATTCTCCAATATACTGTAGCAGACTGCCAACATATTCTCCAATATACTGTAGCAGACTGCCAACATATTCTCCAATATACTGTAGCAGACTGCCAACATATTCTCCAATATACTGTAGCAGACTGCCAACATATTCTCCAATATACTGTAGCAGACTGCCAACATATTCTCCAATATACTGTAGCAGACTGCCAACATATTCTCCAATATACTGTAGCAGACTGCCAACATATTCTCCAATATACTGTAGCAGACTGCCAACATATTCTCCAATATACTGTAGCAGACTGCCAACATATTCTCCAATATACTGTAGCAGACTGCCAACATATTCTCCAATATACTGTAGCAGACTGCCAACATATTCTCCAATATACTGTAGCAGACTGCCAACATATTCTCCAATATACTGTAGCAGACTGCCAACATATTCTCCAATATACTGTAGCAGACTGCCAACATATTCTCCAATATACTGTAGCAGACTGCCAACATATTCTCCAATATACTGTAGCAGACTGCCAACATATTCTCCAATACTGTAGCAGACTGCCAACATATTCTCCAATATACTGTAGCAGACTGCCAACATATTCTCCAATATACTGTAGCAGACTGCCAACATATTCTCCAATATACTGTAGCAGACTGCCAACATATTCTCCAATATACTGTAGCAGACTGCCAACATATTCTCCAGTATACTGTAGCAGACTGCCAACATATTCTCCAATATACTGTAGCAGACTGCCAACATATTCTCCAATATACTGTAGCAGACTGCCAACATATTCTCCAATATACTGTAGCAGACTGCCAACATATTCTCCAATATACTGTAGCAGACTGCCAACATATTCTCCAATATACTGTAGCAGACTGCCAACATATTCTCCAATATACTGTAGCAGACTGCCAACATATTCTCCAATATACTGTAGCAGACTGCCAACATATTCTCCAATATACTGTAGCAGACTGCCAACATATTCTCCAATATACTGTAGCAGACTGCCAACATATTCTCCAATATACTGTAGCAGACTGCCAACATATTCTCCAATATACTGTAGCAGACTGCCAACATATTCTCCAATATACTGTAGCAGACTGCCAACATATTCTCCAATATACTGTAGCAGACTGCCAACATATTCTCCAATATACTGTAGCAGACTGCCAACATATTCTCCAATATACTGTAGCAGACTGCCAACATATTCTCCAATATACTGTAGCAGACTGCCAACATATTCTCCAATATACTGTAGCAGACTGCCAACATATTCTCCAATATACTGTAGCAGACTGCCAACATATTCTCCAATATACTGTAGCAGACTGCCAACATATTCTCCAATATACTGTAGCAGACTGCCAACATATTCTCCAATATACTGTAGCAGACTGCCAACATATTCTCCAATATACTGTAGCAGACTGCCAACATATTCTCCAATATACTGTAGCAGACTGCCAACATATTCTCCAATATACTGTAGCAGACTGCCAACATATTCTCCAATATACTGTAGCAGACTGCCAACATATTCTCCAATATACTGTAGCAGACTGCCAACATATTCTCCAATATACTGTAGCAGACTGCCAACATATTCTCCAATATACTGTAGCAGACTGCCAACATATTCTCCAATATACTGTAGCAGACTGCCAACATATTCTCCAATATACTGTAGCAGACGCCAACATATTCTCCAATATACTGTAGCAGACTGCCAACATATTCTCCAATATACTGTAGCAGACTGCCAACATATTCTCCAATATACTGTAGCAGACTGCCAACATATTCTCCAATATACTGTAGCAGACTGCCAACATATTCTCCAATATACTGTAGCAGACTGCCAACATATTCTCTAATATACTGTAGCAGACTGCCAACATATTCTCCAACATATACTGTAGCAGACTGCCAA
>NW_027031277.1:0-3334 GCF_034236695.1 Oncorhynchus nerka
GAGAAGTGAGGTTATGGAGTCTGTGTATATAGAATCAGACAGACAGGTTGAGAAGTGAGGTTATGGAGTCTGTGTCAATAGAATCAGACAGACAGGTTGAGAAGTGAGGTTATGGAGTCTGTGTATATAGAATCAGACAGACAGGTTGAGAAGTGAGGTTATGGAGTCTGTGTCAATAGAATCAGACAGACAGGTTGAGAAGTGAGGTTATGGAGTCTGTGTCATATAGAATCAGACAGACAGGTTGAGAAGTGAGGTTATGGAGTCTGTGTCAATAGAATCAGACAGACAGGTTGAGAAGTGAGGTTATGGAGTCTGTGTATATAGAATCAGACAGACAGGTTGAGAAGTGAGGTTATGGAGTCTGTGTCATATAGAATCAGACAGACAGGTTGAGAAGTGAGGTTATGGAGTCTGTGTCAATAGAATCAGACAGACAGGTTGAGAAGTGAGGTTATGGAGTCTGTGTATATAGAATCAGACAGACAGGTTGAGAAGTGAGGTTATGGAGTCTGTGTCATTAGAATCAGACAGACAGGTTGAGAAGTGAGGTTATGGAGTCTGTGTCATTAGAATCAGACAGACAGGTTGAGAAGTGAGGTTATGGAGTCTGTGTCATTAGAATCAGACAGACAGGTTGAGAAGTGAGGTTATGGAGTCTGTGTATATAGAATCAGACAGACAGGTTGAGAAGTGAGGTACGAGGTACGAGGTACGAGGTAGAGGCACCTACAGAGACCATGGAGTCATATTTATTAGTGGGAAACAGGGATTTTATTTACTCTATTTTTGAAGGGGGCAGGTGGGTAACATACCCACGTTGCCTTGGTGATGTCATGCGAAGTGTGTGTGTGCATGGTGTGTGTGTGTGTGTTTATGTACAGTATATGTGCATCAGGTGGTGTTGCAGCGCCTCATTGGACAGAGGCAGCATGCGCTCTGGACCTGAGCAGCAGGAGGACAGCGGCTAATGATCCAAACTGGCATCTGCCACCTAATCTGATCTTTATCTCTCTCCGGTCTCTCTCCGTACATGTCCAGAATATTCTTCCATCCTCGCACGCTATCACGTTTTTCTCGTACATTTCATGGATTATAATTTATATAAAAGGAAATATGAATACAAATAATTTAGTAGTTTTCATGACAGAAGGGTGTCCAGGTGATACCTAGATATAAAGGGCTGGATGAAGGATGTCCAGGTGATACCTAGATATAAAGGGCTGGATGAAGGATGTCCTGGTGATACCTAGATATAAAGGGCTGGATGAAGGATGTCCAGGTGATACCTAGATATAAAGGGCTGGATGAAGGATGTCCAGGTGATACCTAGATATAAAGGGCTGGATGAAGGATGTCCAGGTGATACCTAGATATAAAGGGCTGGATGAAGGGTGTCCAGGTGATACCTAGATATAAAGGGCTGAATGAAGGAGGTCCAGGTGATACCTAGATATAAAGGGCTGGATGAAGGGTGTCCAGGTGATACCTAGATATAAAGGGCTGGATGAAGGATGTCCAGGTGATACCTAGATATAAAGGGCTGGATGAAGGATGTCCAGGTGATACCTAGATATAAAGGGCTGGATGAAGGATGTCCAGGTGATACCTAGATATAAAGGGCTGGATGAAGGGTGTCCAGGTGATACCTAGATATAAAGGGCTGGATGAAGGATGTCCAGGTGATACCTAGATATAAAGGGCTGGATGAAGGATGTCCAGGTGATACCTAGATATAAAGGGCTGGATGAAGGATGTCCAGGTGATACCTAGATATAAAGGGCTGGATGAAGGATGTCCAGGTGATACCTAGATATAAAGGGCTGGATGAAGGATGTCCAGGTGATACCTAGATATAAAGGGCTGGATGAAGGGTGTCCAGGTGATACCTAGATATAAAGGGCTGGATGAAGGATGTCCAGGTGATACCTAGATATAAAGGGCTGGATGAAGGATGTCCAGGTGATACCTAGATATAAAGGGCTGGATGAAGGAGTGTCCAGGTGATACCTAGATATAAAGGGCTGGATGAAGGATGTCCAGGTGATACCTAGATATAAAGGGCTGGATGAAGGATGTCCAGGTGATACCTAGATATAAAGGGCTGGATGAAGGATGTCCAGGTGATACCTAGATATAAAGGGCTGGATGAAGGATGTCCAGGTGATACCTAGATATAAAGGGCTGGATGAAGGATGTCCAGGTGATACCTAGATATAAAGGGCTGGATGAAGGATGTCCAGGTGATACCTAGATATAAAGGGCTGGATGAAGGATGTCCAGGTGATACCTAGATATAAAGGGCTGGATGAAGGATGTCCAGGTGATACCTAGATATAAAGGGCTGGATGAAGGATGTCCAGGTGATACCTAGATATAAAGGGCTGGATGAAGGATGTCCAGGTGATACCTAGATATAAAGGGCTGGATGAAGGATGTCCAGGTGATACCTAGATATAAAGGGCTGGATGAAGGATGTCCAGGTGATACCTAGATATAAAGGGCTGGATGAAGGATGTCCAGGTGATACCTAGATATAAAGGGCTGGATGAAGGATGTCCAGGTGATACCTAGATATAAAGGGCTGGATGAAGGATGTCCAGGTGATACCTAGATATAAAGGGCTGGATGAAGAATGTCCAGGTGATGATGATGAGGGATGATGATGGGAGGTGTACTCATACAGCAATATAACTAGTTCCCTGGGTTTACATGATGAGGGAGTTATTCTTTACTCTGTTGGTGCCTCTACCTCAGTACCTGCGTACCTGCACCCCAGCCCCCTCAGGACCAGCTACAGGATGTTGTGAGAGTGGTCTCTGTAGGTGCCTCTACCCCGTACCTCGTACCCCAGCCCCCCTCAGGACCAGCTACAGGATGTTGTGACAGTGGTCTCTGTAGGTGCCTCTACCTCGTACCTCGTACCCCAGACCCCCTCAGGACCAGCTACAGGATGTTGTGACAGTGGTCTCTGTAGGTGCCTCTACCTCGTACCTCGTACCTCGTACCCCAGCCCCCCTCAGGACCAGCTACAGGATGTTGTACACTTGTTTTGCTTAAGGCTGGGACTGGCATGACTAGGAGCCCTGGGTGCCTGAGAGCTGGAATTGGCTAGCTGGCCCGCCTCGGCTGCCCAGCTCAACCAGCCCAACCAGCCCACCCATCCCGCCCATCCCACCTGGCACAGACGTGTGTCAGGATGTCAGATGATGGTTTTTGTATCTGCAGCTGTTGCATCAGGACAGTGCCAGGGGTGGCATGGTTCCTGCGGTGAGCTTTAATTTGCCCTCCCCTCCCTGAGGAGCAGAGCTCCCCCGTCCCCTCAGCTCACCTT
>NW_027031278.1:0-3335 GCF_034236695.1 Oncorhynchus nerka
TACCACACAGTCATATAGAACTGCGAGAGGGATTAGCCTAGCCTTGGCACCACACAGTCACATAGAACCTGCAGAGGGATTAGCCTAGCCTTAGTACCACACAGTCATGGATAGAACTGCAGAGGGATTAGCCTAGCCTTAGTACCACACAGTCATATAGAACTGCAGAGGGATTAGCCTAGCCTTAGTACCACACAGGCATACAGAACTGTGCAGAGGGATTAGCCTAGCCTTAGTACCACACAGTCATATAGAACTGCAGAGGGATTAGCCTAGCCTTAGTACCACACAGGCATATAGAACTGCAGAGGGATTAGCCTAGCCTTAGTACCACACAGGCATATAGAACTGCAGAGGGATTAGCCTAGCCTTAGTACCACACAGTCATATAGAACTGCAGAGGGATTAGCCTAGCCTTAGTACCACACAGGCATATAGAACTGCAGAGGGATTAGCCTAGCCTTAGTACCACAGTCATATAGAACTGTGCAGAGGATTAGCTCTAGCCTTAGTACCACACAGTCATATAGAACTGCAGAGGGATTAGCCTAGCCTTAGTACCACACAGGCATATTCAGAGGCACATGTTTTGCATACAGAACTGCAGAGGGATTAGCCTAGCCTTAGTACCACACAGTCATATAGAACTGCAGAGGGATTAGCCTAGCCTTAGTACCACACAGTCATATAGAACTGCAGAGGGATTAGCCTAGCCTTAGTACCACACAGGCATATAGAACTGCAGAGGGATTAGCCTAGCCTTAGTACCACACAGGCATATAGAACTGCAGAGGGATTAGCCTAGCCTTAGTACCACACAGTCATATAGAACTGCAGAGGGATTAGCCTAGCCTTAGTACCACACAGTCATATAGAACTGCAGAGGGATTAGCCTAGCCTTAGTACCACACAGTCATATAGAACTGCAGAGGGATTAGCCTAGCCTTAGTACCACACAGTCATATAGAACTGCAGAGGGATTAGCCTAGCCTTAGTACCACACAGTCATATAGAACTGCAGAGGGATTAGCCTAGCCTTAGTACCACACAGTCATATAGAACTGCAGAGGGATTAGCCTAGCACATTCAGTACGCACACAGTTTTGCATATAGAACTGCAGAGGGATTAGCCTAGCCTTAGTACCACACAGTCATATAGAACTGCAGAGGGATTAGCCTAGCCTTAGTACCACACAGTGCATATAGAACTGCAGAGGATTAGCCTAGCCTTAGTACCACACAGGCATATAGAACTGCAGAGGGATTAGCCTAGCCTTAGTACCACACAGTCATATAGAACTGCAGAGGGATTAGCCTAGCCTTAGTACCACACAGTCATATAGAACTGCAGAGGGATTAGCCTAGCCTTAGTACCACAACAGTCATATAGAACTGCAGAGGGATTAGCCTAGCCTTAGTACCACACAGTCATATAGAACTGCAGAGGGATTAGCCTAGCCTTAGTACCACACAGTCATATAGAACTGCAGAGGGATTAGCCTAGCCTTAGTACCACACAGTGCATATAGAACTGCAGAGGGATTAGCCTAGCCTTAGTACCACACAGGCATATAGAACTGCAGAGGGATTAGCCTAGCCTTAGTACCACACAGGCATATAGAACTGCAGAGGGATTAGCCTAGCCTTAGTACCACACAGTCATATAGAACTGCAGAGGGATTAGCCTAGCCTTAGTACCACACAGTCATATAGAACTGCAGAGGGATTAGCCTAGCCTTAGTACCACACAGTCATATAGAACTGCAGAGGGATTAGCCTAGCCTTAGTACCACACAGTCATATAGAACTGCAGAGGGATTAGCCTAGCCTTAGTACCACACAGTCATATAGAACTGCAGAGGGATTAGCCTAGCCTTAGTACCACACAGTCATATAGAACTGCAGAGGGATTAGCCTAGCCTTAGTACCACACAGTCATATAGAACTGCAGAGGGATTAGCCTAGCCTTAGTACCACACAGTCATATAGAACTGCAGAGGGATTAGCCTAGCCTTAGTACCACACAGTCATATAGAACTGCAGAGGGATTAGCCTAGCCTTAGTACCACACAGTCATATAGAACTGCAGAGGATTAGCCTAGCCTTAGTACCAATACAGTCATATAGAACTGCAGAGGGATTAGCCTAGCCTTAGTACCACACAGTCATATAGAACTGCAGAGGGATTAGCCTAGCCTTAGTACCACACAGGCATATTCAGAGGCATGTTTTGCATACAGAACTGCAGAGGATTAGCCTAGCCTTAGTACCACACAGTCATATAGAACTGCAGAGGGATTAGCCTAGCCTTAGTACCACACAGGCATATAGAACTGCAGAGGGATTAGCCTAGCCTTAGTACCACACAGGCATATAGAACTGCAGAGGGATTAGCCTAGCCTTAGTACCACAGTCATATAGAACTGCAGAGGATTAGCCTAGCCTTAGTACCACACAGTCATATAGAACTGCAGAGGGATTAGCCTAGCCTTAGTACCACACAGTCATATAGAACTGCAGAGGGATTAGCCTAGCCTTAGTACCACACAGGCATATAGAACTGCAGAGGGATTAGCCTAGTCTTAGTACCACACAGTCATATAGAACTGCAGAGGGATTAGCCTAGCCTTAGTACCACACAGTACATATAGAACTGCAGAGGGATTAGCCTAGCCTTAGTACCACACAGTCATATAGAACTGCAGAGGGATTAGCCTAGCCTTAGTACCACACAGTCATATAGAACTGCAGAGGGATTAGCCTAGCCTTAGTACCATCACAGTCATATAGAACTGCAGAGGGATTAGCCTAGCCTTAGTACCACACAGTCATATAGAACTGCAGAGGATTAGCCTAGCCTTAGTACCACACAGTCATATAGAACTGCAGAGGGATTAGCCTAGCCTTAGTACCACACAGGTCATATAGAACTGCAGAGGGATTAGCCTAGCCTTAGTACCACACAGTCATATAGAACTGCAGAGGGATTAGCCTAGCCTTAGTACCACACAGTCATATAGAACTGCAGAGGGATTAGCCTAGCCTTAGTACCACACAGTCATATAGAACTGCAGAGGGATTAGCCTTAGCCTTAGTACCACACAGTCATATAGAACTGCAGAGAGGATTAGCCTATGCCTTAGTACCACACAGTCACATAGAACTGCAGAGGGATTAGCCTAGCCTTAGTACCACACAGTCATATAGAACTGCAGAGGGATTAGCCTAGCCTTAGTACCACAGAGTCAGAAATATCATACAGAACTGCAGAGGGATTAGCCTAGCCTTAGTACCAACACAGGCATATAGAACTGCAGAGGATTAGCCTAGCCTTA
>NW_027031279.1:0-3338 GCF_034236695.1 Oncorhynchus nerka
CTAGAAGTATTTAGTGCCAAATATACTTAAGTATCAAAGTTAAAATCGAAATAATTTCAAATTCCTTATATTAAGCAAAGCAGACGGCATTACAACATTATGGAGTAAAATGTACATTATTATCTTAAGGAATGTCGTAGAAGTAAAAGTAAAAGTAATCAAAAATATACAGTAAATAGTGAAATACAGATACCCAGAAAATGACTTAAGTAGTACTTTAAAGTATTTATCCTTAAGTACTTTACACCACCATGTAGAAGGACAGAAAAGCTCAGTTCTGGTGACTTTTCAAAAGGACATTCTACTGCAAAATGAATGAAGATACAAGGATGCTAAACGCCATCTAAAACATAGGTTCCTCCTCCAGAAATGAGCCCAATAACATCAGGGTAATAATGATGTTTAAATGATTTGAACATTTTGCACCATGCATATAGCCTGTATTGATGGTCTATTACCAGATGTACTCTTAGCAATAAGCATTATGACCTGTAGCCCAACTGATGGAGCATAGTGACTAGAAATACATAGGCTGAAGCATGGGGTTTGTATCTGTATCTTCCCCCATTGAACACAACATCCTGATTGTCATTATTATTCAGTATCGTTTTGTTGTTGTTTTTGTTTCTTTTACAGCGATATAATCACCCTTTAAGATGCCATCACTTCGGGTTGAGCCTCCACGGTGAAAATCTGCCTAAATCACGCATGAAACTTCCCGGTTTGTAACTGCATTTGTAAACTGATGCCACAACGCAATTGAAGGATTATAGAGATAAACGTGTTCACAATGGAAAGCTTCGATCCCCACTATTTTTCTTAACTAAGGCCAAAAACTGCTTTCAAAAGGGTTTCCCCATGATTACATGAAGAATTGCTGTGGTTGACTGCTTGCATACTGTCCTACAAAGGCAAAGAGCAGTAACAAGTAACAGTCAAACTGAAGATAAAAATGGCTTTAAGGTTGTACTGCTGTCCAGCCAAACATGTTGTAAGTGATAATGTACTGCTGTCCAGCCAAACATGTTGATAATGTGCTGTGATATAATGTACTGCTGTCCAGCCAAACATGTTGTATGATAATGTACTGCTGTCCACAAACATGTTGTGAGTGATAATGCACTCGCTGTCCAGCAAAACATGTTGTAAGTGATAAATGTACTGCTGTCCAGCCAAACATGTTGTGAGTGATAATGTACTGCTGTCCAGCCAAACATTTGTGAGTGATAATGCACTGCTGTCCAGCAAAACATGTTGGTGACTGCTGTCAATACATGTTGCATTGCTGTCAATAAATGTTGTGAGTGATAATGCAGCCAAAACATGTTGTGAGTCCAGATAATGTACTGCTGTCCAGCAAACATGTTGTGAGTGATAATGTACTGATGTATTATCTTACTATTTTATATATGTCAACCATGACCACTGATCTGACCTATGACCCTAAAATGCTGATACTAAATCTGCCTTTGTATGAATTTAAACAGATATATGGGTAATGCAAAAATCAAAGAAATGTAAAATGTGTTGATCCAACATTTGGTTGTTTTTCTGTTTGATGGAAACAGTTTGAGTTCTAACTACATTCCAACTGTATTAATGGTGTTTTGTATTTGTGTTTTCATGTTTTGAATGTTGTATTGTAGTGACCCTCAACTGTATTAATGGTGTTTTGTAGTTGTGTTTTCATGTTTTGAATGTTGTATTGTATTGACCCTCAACTGTATTTAATGGTGTTTTGTAGTTTGTTTTCATGTTTTGAATGTTGTATTGTAGTGACCCTCAACTGTATTTAATGGTGTTTTGAAGTTGTGTTTTCATGTTTGAATGTTGTATTATAGTAACCCTCAACTGTATTAATGGTGTTTTGTAGTTTTGTTGTCATGTTTTGAATGTTGTAATGTAGTGACCCTCAACTGTATTTTAATGGTGTTTTGCCGTATCCCCCAACTGTATTTAATGGTGTTTGTAGTTGTGTTTTCATGTTTTGGATGTTTTAACCCAATTTAGCCCAATTGAACACTACTGGAATCCTGGACGGCGCCTGAGACAGTATATTCCACCATCATCAACAAAACACCAAATGACGGAGTTTCTTGTGGAGGAACGATGTCGCATCCCTCCAATAGAGTTCCAGACATTGTAGAATGTATTTCAAGGCGTATCTACACCAAGGAGCATTGTTCTGGCGGCTCATGGTGGCAAAACGCCCTGTTAAGACACTGTGTTTACTCTATTTTGTCAGTTACCTGTAGGGGTATGTCCCTCATCACTGGATTCCATCTGTTGTTGTACTTTATGCTGGTCTACATTGACATAGATCTGTTGTTGTACTTTATGCTGGTCCACATTGACATAGATCAGTTGTTGTACTTTATGCTGGTCTACATTGCCATAGATCTGTTGTTGTACTTTATGCTGGTCTGCATTGACATAGATCTGTTGTTGTACTTTATGCTGGTCTGCATTGACATAGATCTGTTGTTGTACTTTATGCTGGTCTACATTGACATAGATCTGTTCTTGTACTTTATGCTGGTCTACATTGACATAGATCTGTTGTTGTACTTTATGCTGGTCTACATTGACATAGATCTGTTGTTGTACTTTATGCTGGTCTACATTGACATAGATCTGTTGTTGTACTTTATGCTGGTCCACATTGACATAGATCAGTTGTTGTACTTTATGCTGGTCTACATTGACATATATCTGTTGTTGTACTTTATGCTGGTCTACATTGACATAGATCTGTTGTTGTACTTTATGCTGGTCTGCATTGACATAGATCTGTTGTTGTACTTTATGCTGGTCTGCATTGACATAGATCTGTTCTTGTACTTTATGCTGGTCTACATTGACATAGATCTGTTCTTGTACTTTATGCTGGTCTACATTGACATAGATCTGTTGTTGTACTTTATGCTGGTCTACATTGACATAGATCTGTTGTTGTACTTTATGCTGGTCTACATTGACATAGATCTGTTCTTGTACTTTATGCTGGTCTACATTGACATAGATCTGTTGTTGTACTTTATGCTGGTCTACATTGACATAGATCTGTTGTTGTACTTTATGCTGGTCTACATTGACATAGATCTGTTCTTGTACTTTATGCTGGTCTACATTGACATAGATCTGTTCTGTACTTTATGCTGGTCTACTATTGACATAGATCTGTTGTTGTACTTTATGCTGGTCTACATTGACATAGATCTGTTCTTGTACTTTATGCTGGTCTACATTGACATAGATCTGTTGTTGTACTTTATGCTGGTCTACATTGACATTTTATCTTATCTTTTGTTCCATTGGATGGCCTTATCTGTGTGTGA
>NW_027031280.1:0-3340 GCF_034236695.1 Oncorhynchus nerka
GTCACACAATGACTATTTCTAAACAAAGATAATAGAGAAGTAGAATGGGAGAGGTTTCTTAAACTATCTTTACTTACTCAGTGAATAGACTCCAGGGATGGTGATGAAGGCTGTAGGAATGAAGATCAGACAGTGAAGAGACTCCAGTGACGGTGATGAAGAATCAACCAGAGAATCAACCAGATTGATTCACAGTCAGTGTTGTTGAGCAGAGAATCAACCAGATTGATTCTAGTCGGTGTTGTTCAGCAGAGAAACAACCAGATTGATTCAGTGTTGTTGAGCAATCAACCAGATTGTCACAGTCAGTGTTGTTAATCAACCAGATTGTCAGTGTTTTTTCACCAGATTCACAGTGTTTTTGAGCAGAGAATCAACCAGATTGATTCACAATCAGTGTTGTTGTGCAGATAATCAACCAGATTGATTCACAATCAGTGTTGAGCAGAGAATCAACCAGATTGATTCACAGTCAGTGTTGTTGAGCAGAGAATCAACCAGGTAATCCATGTCCAAGTATCAGAAGCTTCTAAAGCCATGACATAATTTTCTGGAATATTCCAAACTTAAAGGCAGTCAACTTAGTGTGTGTAAACTTCTGACCCACTGGAATTGTGATACAGTGAATTATAAGTGAAATAATCTGTTGGTAAACAATTGTTGGAAAAATGACTTTTGTCATGCACAAAGTAGATGTCCTAACCGACTTGCCAAAACTATAGTTTGTTAACAAGACATTTGTGGAGTGGTTGAAAAATGAGTTTTAATGACTCCAACCTAAGTGTATGTAAACATCCCTCTATATAGTCTCATTTACATTTACATTTAAGTCATTTAGCAGACGCTCTTATCCAGAGCGACTTACAAATTGGTGCGTTCACCTTAAGACATCCAGTGGAACAGCCACTTTACAATAGTGCATCTAAATCTTTTAAGGGGGGGGGGGGGTGAGAAGGATTACTTTATCCTATCCTAGGTATTCCTGAAAGAGGTGGGGTTTCAGGTGTCTCCGGAAGGTGGTGATTGACTCCGCTGTCCTGGCGTCGTGAGGGAGTTTGTTCCACCATTGGGGGGCCAGAGCAGCGAACAGTTTTGACTGGGCTGCGCGGGAACTGTACTTCCTCAGTGGTAGGGAGGCGAGCAGGCCAGAGGTGGATGAACGCAGTGCCCTTGTTTGGGTGTAGGGCCTGATCAGAGCCTGGAGGTACTGAGGTGCCGTTCCCCTCACAGCTCCGTAGGCAAGCACCATGGTCTTGTAGCGGATGCGAGCTTCAACTGGAAGCCAGTGGAGAGGCGGAGGAGCGGGGTGACGTGAGAGAACTTGGGAAGGTTGAACACCAGACGGGCTGCGGCGTTCTGGATGAGTTGTAGGGGTTTAATGGCACAGGCAGGGAGCCCAGCCAGCAGCGAGTTGCAGTAACCAGACGGGAGATGACAAGTGCCTGGATTAGGACCTGCGCTGCTTCCTGTGTGAGGCAGGGTCGTACTCTGCGGATGTTGTAGAGCATGAACCTACAGGAACGGGCCACCGCCTTGATGTTAGTTGAGAGCGACAGGGTGTTGTCAGGATCACGCCAAGGTTCTTAGCGCTCTGGGAGGAGGACACAATGGAGTTGTCAACCGTGATGGCGAGATCATGGAATGGGCAGTCCTTCCCGGGAGGAAGAGCAGCTCCGTCTTGCCGAGTTCAGCTTGAGGTGGTGATCCGTCATCCACACTGATATGTCTGCCAGACATGCAGAGATGCGATTCGCCACCTGGTCATCAGAAGGGGAAAGGGAAGATTAATTGTGTGTCGTCTGCATAGCAATGATAGGAGAGACCATGTGAGAGTTATGACAGAGCCAAGTGACTTGGTGTATAGCGAGAATAGGAGAGGGCCTAGAACAGAGCCCTGGGGGCGCCAGTGGTGAGCGCGTGGTGAGAGACAGATTCTCGCCACGCCACCTGGTAAGGCCGACCTGTCAGGTAGGGCGCAATCAAGCGTGGGCGCGGAGTGCCCAGCTCGGAGAGGGTGGAGAGGAGGATCTGATGGTTCACAGTCGAAGGCAGCCGATAGGTCTAGAAGGATGAGAGCAGAGGAGAGAGAGTTAGCTTTGGCAGTGCGGGCCTCCGTGATACAGAGAAAGTAGTCTCAGTTGAATGAGTCTCCACATTGACTCTGTACTGGTACCCCCTGTATATAGCCTCCACATTAACTCTGTACTGGTAACCCCCTGTATATAAGCCTCACATTGACTCTGTACTGGTACCTCCTGTATATAACCTCCACATTGACTCTGTACTGGTACCCCTGTATATAGCCTCACATGACTCTGTACTGGTAACACCCCTGTATATAGCCTCCACATTGACTCTGTACTGGACTCTGTCCCTGTATATAGCCTCACATTGACTCTGTACTGGTAACCCCTGTATATAGCCTCCACATTGACTCTGTACTGGTACCCCCTGTATATAGCCTCCATTGATTGACTCTGTCCACATTGACTCTTTACCTAACACCCTGTATATAGCCTCCACATTGACTCTGTACCGTAACACCCTGTATATAGCCTCCACATTGACTCTGTACTGGTACCTCCTGTATATAGCCTGCACATTGAATCTGTACTGGTAACACCCTAATATAGCCTCCACATTGACTCTGTACTGGTACACCCTGTATATAGCCTCCCACATTGACTCTGTACTGGTACCACCCTGTATATAGCCTCCACATTGACTCTGTACCGGTACCCCCTGTATATAGCCTCCCACATTGACTCTGTACTGGTACCCCCTGTATATAGTCTCACATTGACTCTGTACTGGTACCCCCTGTATATAGCCTCCACATTGACTCTGTACTGGTACCCCCTGTATATAGCCTCCACATTGACTCTGTACTGGTACCCCCTGTATATAGCCTCCACATTGACTCTGTACTGGTACCCCCTGTATATAGCCTCCACATTGACTATGTACTGGTACTTCCTGTATACAGCCTCCACATTGACTCTGTACTGGTACCCCCTGTATATAGCCTCCACATTGACTCTGTACTGGTACCCCTGTATATAGCCTCCACATTAACTCTGTACTGGTACCCCCTGTATATAGCCTCCACATTGACTCTGTACTGGTACTCCTGTATATAGCCTCCACATTGACTCTGTACTGGTACCCCTGTATATAGCCTCCACATTGACTCTGTACTGGTACCCCTGTATATAGCCTCCACATTGACTCTGTACTGGTACCCCTGTATATAGCCTCCACATTGACTCTGTACTGGTACCTCCTGTATATAGCCTCCACATTGACTCTGTACTGGTACCCTTATATAGCCTCCACATTG
>NW_027031281.1:0-3342 GCF_034236695.1 Oncorhynchus nerka
GATCTGGTACTTCCTGTATATAGCTCCACATTGATCTGGTACTTCCTGTATATAGCTCCACATTGATCTGGTACTTCCTGTATATAGCTCCACATTGATCTGGTACTTCCTGTATATAGCTCCACATTGATCTGGTACTTCCTGTATATAGCTCCACATTGATCTGGTACTGGTACTCCCTGTATATAGCTCCACATTGATCTGGTACTGGTACTTCCTGTATATAGCTCCACATTGATCTGGTACTTCCTGTATATAGCTCCACATTGATCTGGTACTTCCTGTATATAGCTCCACATTGATCTGGTACTGGTACTCCTTGTATATAGCTCCACATTGATCTGGTACTTCCTGTATATAGCTCCACATTGATCTGGTACTTCCTGTATATAGCTCCACATTGATCTGGTACTTCCTGTATATAGCTCCACATTGATCTGGTACTTCCTGTATATAGCTCCACATTGATCTGGTACTTCCTGTATATAGCTCCACATTGATCGGTACTTCCTGTATATAGCCTCCACATTGGATCTGGTACTTCCTGTATATAGCTCCACCTTGATCTGGTACTTCCTGTATATAGCCTCCACATTGATCTGGTACTGGTGCTCCCTGTATATAGCTCCACATTGGTCTGGTACTGGTGCTCCTGTATATAGCTCCACATTGATCTGGTACTTCCTGTATAGAGCTCCACATTGATCTGGTACTGGTACTTCCTGTATATAGCTCCACATTGATCTGTACTGGTACTCCTTGTATATAGCCTCCACATTGGATTCGGTACTTCTGTATATAGCTCCACATTGATCTGGTACTTCCTGTATATAGCTCCACATTGATCTGGTACTCCTGTATATAGCTCCACATTGGATCTGGTACTTCCTGTATATAGCTCCACATTGGATCTGGTACTGGTGCTCCTGTATATAGCTCCACATTGATCTGGTACTGGTACTCTGTATATAGCTCACATTGATCTGGTACTGGTACTCACTGTATATAGCTCCACATTGGTCTGGTACTGGTACTCCTGTATATAGCTCCACATTGATCTGGTACTGCTCCTGTATATAGCTCCACATTGATCTGGTACTTCCTGTATATAGCTCCACATTGATCTGGTACTGGTACTTCCTGTATATAGCTCCACATTGATCTGGTACTCCCTGTATATAGCTCCACATTGATCTGGTACTGGTACTCCCTGTATAGCTCCACATTGATCTGGTACTCCTGTATATAGCTCCACATTGATCTGGTACTGGTACTTCCTGTATATAGCTCCACATTGATCTGGTACTGGTACTCCCTGTATATAGCTCACATTGATCTGGTACTGGTGCTCCTGTATATAGCTCACATTGGTCTGGTACATCCTGTGTATAGCTCCACATTGATCTGGTACTTCCTGTATATAGCTCCACATTGATCTGGTACTTCCTGTATATAGCTCCACATTGATCTGGTACTTCCTGTATATAGCTCCACATTGATCTGGTACTTCCTGTATATAGCTCCACATTGATCTGGTACTTCCTGTATATAGCTCCACATTGATCTGGTACTGGTACTCCCTGTATATAGCTCCACATTGATCTGGTACTGGTACTTCCTGTATATAGCTCCACATTGATCTGGTACTCCCTGTATATAGCTCCACATTGATCTGGTACTCCCTGTATATAGCTCCACATTGATCTGGTACTGGTACTCCTTGTATATAGCTCCACATTGATCTGGTACTTCCTGTATATAGCTCCACATTGATCTGGTACTTCCTGTATATAGCTCCACATTGATCTGGTACTTCCTGTATATAGCTCCACATTGATCTGGTACTTCCTGTATATAGCTCCACATTGATCTGGTACTCCCTGTATATAGCTCCACATTGATCTGGTACTTCCTGTATATAGCTCCACATTGATCTGGTACTTCCTGTATATAGCTCCACCTTGATCTGGTACTTCCTGTATATAGCTCCACATTGATCTGGTACTGGTGCTCCCTGTATATAGCTCCACATTGGTCTGGTACTGGTGCTCCCTGTATATAGCTCCACATTGATCTGGTACTTCCTGTATAGAGCTCCACATTGATCTGGTACTGGTACTTCCTGTATATAGCTCCACATTGATCTGGTACTGGTACTCCTTGTATATAGCTCCACATTGATCTGGTACTTCCTGTATATAGCTCCACATTGATCTGGTACTTCCTGTATATAGCTCCACATTGATCTGGTACTCCCTGTATATAGCTCCACATTGATCTGGTACTTCCTGTATATAGCTCCACATTGATCTGGTACTTCCTGTATATAGCTCCACCTTGATCTGGTACTTCCTGTATATAGCGCTACATTGATCTGGTACTGGTACTCCCTGTATATAGCTCCACATTGGTCTGGTACTGGTACTCCCTGTATATAGCTCCACATTGATCTGGTACTTCCTGTATATAGCTCCACCTTGATCTGGTACTTCCTGTATATAGCGCTACATTGATCTGGTACTGGTACTTCCTGTATATATCTCCACATTGATCTGATACTGGTACTCCCTGTATATAGCTCCACATTGATCTGGTACTGGTACTCCTGCGTATATAGCCTACATTGATTCGGTACTCGGTACTCCCTGTATATAGCTCTGCCATTGGTCTGGTACTGGTACTCCCTGTATATAGCTCCACATTGTCTGGTACTGGTACTCCCTGTATAAGTAGCTCCACATTGGTCTGGTACTGGTGCTCCCTGTATATAGCTCCACATTGGTCTGGTACTGGTACTCCCTGTATATAGCTCCACATTGATCTGGTACTTCCTGTATATAGCTCCACATTGATCTGGTACTGGTGCTGCCTGTATATAGCTCCACATTGATCTGGTACTGGTACTCACTGTATATAGCTCCACATTGATCTGGTACTGGTACTCACTGTATATAGCTCCACATTGATCTGGTACTGGTACTCCCTGTATATAGCTCCACATTGATCTGGTACTGGTGCTCCCTGTATATAGCTCCACATTGATCTGGTACTTCCTGTATATAGCTCCACATTGATCTGGTACTCCCTGTATATAGCTCCACATTGATCTGGTACTCCCTGTATATAGCTCCACATTGATCTGGTACTGGTACCCAGCTCCACATTGATCTGGTACTCCCTGTATATAGCTCCACATTGATCTGGTACTGGTACTTCCTGTATATAGCTCCACATTGATCTGGTACTGGTGCTCCCTGTATATAGCTCCACATTGATCTGGTACTGGTGCTCCCTGTATATAGCTCCACATTGGTCTGGTACATCCTGTGTATAGCTCCACAT
>NW_027031282.1:0-3343 GCF_034236695.1 Oncorhynchus nerka
GGTAGTTATAGACAGCATGTTGTTAAAGAATACCAATAGTGTTTCTTCCACCATTTGCTGGCTTAGTTAGTAGAAGTTGCGCATATACAGTATAAGCATAGCATAGTAAGTTTCACTCACTGTTATGTAGTTAGGTTGTGCAAGAAAAAGAAGGGAATGCATTCCTTCTCACACCTTACCTTATCCATATGGGCTTTACTGTCTCTCTAACTATGATGCTAACATGGTGGTTGTGGATGGCGGCTGCAAAGCAGACATATGGACTGATCCTGAGTGTAAATTATCGATCCATTCAGAAAGTCATTGGTACAAGTTTCAGAGACTTTATATTGTAAAAGTGACTAAAGAGCAGCGTAAAGGTGGGTCGTTGTGCAGACATGTAGATGCTGTAGATGGTATGGTGCAGACTAGCTAGAGCATAGTAGGCTTGCAAAGAGAGGCGGCATGGTGGTGTGATCAGGTTGCAAATGCACAGTAGCACAGGAGATGATAAGCAGGATGTGTTAGATTGGGACGGTACTGTAGTAGAGGGGCTGGCAGAGGCCATTGGCGGCAGCAGACTCAGGGTTACAAATGTGATGTGAGTGGGCCAGTAGAGAGTGTAGACGTTACATTGGCAAAGTAGACTAGGTTATAATGTATAGTAGTGGGTTAGTTAGTGATATGTTTATATTATGTAAAGTAGACTAGGTTATAATGTATAGTAGTGGGTTGTTAGTGAAATGCAGATCAAGGTCTATAACACGGCTACATACATACGGCTATAGCCTAAACCTGTTCAGATCAGTTCACATAATGTTATAGTCCTACCAGTAGCAGGACAGAGAATGTACTGTATATAACCTACATATCATAGATGACCAGCCTAAACCTGTTCAGATCAGTTCACATAATGTTATAATCCTTCCAGTAGCAGGACAGATAATATACTGTATATAACCTACATATCATAGATGACCAGCCTAAACCTGTTCAGATCAGTTCACAGAAACCATCAGGTTTGTCAGCATGATAAGTGATCATAACTCCAACCTACTCTGACTATTGAATGTCTGACATCGACTAACCTTATAATAGTTTGTAGAAAGCCAAGACCAACAAGAGTTTGCCCATCTTTCCTACGTCTCAACACATTTATCTGACTTCTAATGTACTGAGAAATATGTGTTACAGTTTCAACAGCCATTTTATAACTGCGTAGGCTACAAACATACTTTTAATTTCACATGAGGAAATCACATAACTTACAGTCACTGGTGCAGACGCCTGTTTTCTTACAGATGAAGTAGCTTTCATAGGCAACTCATTCAACCAGCCTAAACAACAGTAAATAAAAGATGTCAAATGGTCAAAGGAGAATACATGACAGGTGTTTTGCTACAGATGTAGGATCTTAATTTGAGACAGTTTACTACAGCAGAAAAATTATGTGGATTATAATTAACATTTTAAAGTGGAAAGTGGAAATGACAAACTTCAGAAGCCTTTTAAAACATCAAATACACTGCAAGTTTTAGTTTTCCTGCAATAGGGTGATCAAATTCTAGATCCTAAGACCTGTACAGAGATGAGGTCTTTATCTGAAAAAGGAAGTTTGAGTTATTAGCAATGAAGTTGCAACTGTCAACTGTTGTTAACCTCAGTGATTGGATGTTATAGACCCCATTCTGAACAGTTTCTTCCCCGTGGTTACAGCCTTTAGCTCTATGCTCAGTCTACCTAGTTCAATATATTGTTGTACGTAAACTTTGTGCAAACTCCCCCGCCTGCATTCTGTCTCTTAATGTTTTCTTTGACTAGCAGCACCATGTCACCATGTTAAATAATGTGTTCAGATGTAGGATCTTTCCAACTCTGAGGACATGTCATTGTGATGTCATTTATTACATTTCAACCTGTTGATGAAGGCAACTAGAAGGCTGAACCCAGAAGACAACTCTAAATCAACACTTACTGATATTATCCTAAAATCCTTTCACTCGTATTATTGTGTCTCTTTGTTCAACGAATGTCGGGCAGCCTGTGCTGTTAATATAGTTGAAAACAGCGGGCAGGGAGGTCAACACCCTACGTATTGCACCAATAGGGTTAACCCACATGGTGGGAATTGTTACCTGGCTCACCCAAAAGCATGTCTCAGACACCACTTCAGACACCAATGTAGCAAACAGCGGGGCAGGGAAGTGAACCCAGGTTGCATGTGTTAAAGGTGAACAACCTACACATCGCGCCATTGGCATCAATTGGGTAACTTGGTTGGAATTGTGACGTGGCTCATATAGTGAGGATCACTACACTATAGAGGAACTATGATACAATTACATTATCATATGAAATGTAGAGGAACTATGATATAATTACATTATCACATGAAATGTAGAGGGATACTACACTATAGTGGACCTATGATACAATTACATTATCATATGAAATGTAGAGGATCTCTACACTATAGTGGAACTATGATACAATTACATTATCATATGAAATGTAGAGGGTCACTACACTATAGAGGAACTATGATACAATTACATTATCATATGAAATGTAGAGGAACTATGATACAATTACATTATCATATGAAATGTAGAGGAACTATGATACAATTACATTATCATATGAAATGTAGAGGAACTATGATATAATTACATTATCACATGAAATGTAGAGGGAACTATAGTGGAATATACAATTACATTATCATATGAAATGTAGATACACTATAGTGACCTATGATACAATTACATTATCATATGAAATGTAGAGGGTCACTACACTATAGAGGAACTATGATACAATTACATTATCATATGAAATGTAGAGGAACTATGATATAATTACATTATCATATGAAATGTAGAGGGTCACTACACTATAGAGGAACTATGATACAATTACATTATCATATGAAATGTAGAGGAACTATGATATAATTACATTATCATATGAAATGTAGAGGGTCACTACACTATAGAGGAACTATTACATTATCATATGAAATGTAGAGGAACTATGATATAATTACATTATCATATGAAATGTAGAGGGTCACTACACTATAGAGGGAACTATGATACAATTACATTATCATATAAAATGTAGAGGAACTATGATACAATTACATTATCATATGAAATGTAGAGGGTCACTACACTATAGAGGAACTATGATACAATTACATTATCATATGAAATGTAGAGGAACTATGATACAATTACATTATCATATGAAATGTAGAGGGTCACTACACTATAGTGGAACTATGATACAATTACATTATCATATGAAATGTAGAGGACCACATTACACTATAGAGGAACTATGATATAATTACATTATCACA
>NW_027031283.1:0-3346 GCF_034236695.1 Oncorhynchus nerka
CATTAAAACACACCACTACTACTAATCTAACTGTCTGTAGGTCCAACAGAACACATTAAAACACACCACTACTACTAATCTAACTGTCTGTAGGTCCAACAGAACACATTAAAACACACCACTACTACTAATCTAACTGTCTGTAGGTCCAACAGAACACATTAAACACACACCACTACTACTAATCTAACTGTCTGTAGGTCCAACAGAACACATTAAAAACACCACTACTACTAATCTAACTGTCTGGTCCAACAGAACACATTAAAACACACCACTACTACTAATCTAACTGTCTGTGGGTCCAACAGAACAAAAAACACACCACTACTATAATCTAACTGTCTGTAGGTCAACAGAACACATTAAACACACCACTACTACTAATCTAACTGTCTCTGGTCCAACAGAACACATTAAAACACACCACTACTACTAATCTATCTGTCTGTGGGTCCAACAGAACACATTAAAACACACCTCTACTAATCTATCTGTCTGCATGTCGTGGTCAACAGACACATTAAAAACACATCTTGTGGGTCCAACAGAACACATTAACACACACCACTACTACAACTAATCTAACTGTCTGTAGGTCCAACAGAACACATTAAAACACACCACTACTACTAATCTAACTGTCTGTGGGTCCAACAGAACACATTAACACACACCACTACTACTAATCTAACTGTCTGTGGGTCCAACAGAACACATTAAAACACACCACTAATCTAACTGTCTGTAGGTCCAACAGAACACATTAAAACGAACCACTACTACTAATCTAACTGTCTGTAGGTCCAACAGAACACATTAAAACACACCACTACTACTAATCTAACTGTCTGTGGGTCCAAACTTGAAACACATTAAAACACACCACTACTACTAATCTAACTGTCTGTAGGTCAACAGAACACATTAAAACACACACTACTACTAATCAACTGTCTGTGGGTCCAGCAGAGACACAACACACACCACTACTACTAATATAGCTGTCTGTAGGTCAACAGAACACATTAAAACACACCACTACTACTAGTCTAACTGTCTGTAGGTCAACAGAACACATTAGCACACACCACTACTACTAAATCTAACTGTCTGTAGGTCAACAGAGTACATTAAAACACACCACTACTACTAATCTAACTGTCTGTAGGTCAACAGAACACATTAAAACACACCACTACTACTAATCTAACTGTCTGTGGGTCCAACAGAACACATTAAAACACACCACTACTACTAATCTAACTGTCTTGTAGGTCAGCAGAACACATTAAACACACCACTACTACTAATCTAACTGTCTGTAGGTCAGCAGAACACATTAAAACACACTACTACTAATCTAACTGTCTGTGGGTCAACAGAACACATTAACTACACACCACCAACAGAACACATTAACACACACCACTACTACTAATCTAACTGTCTGTAGGTCCAACAGAACACATTAAAACACACCACTACTACTAATCTAACTGTCTGTAGGTCCAACAGAACACATTAAAACACACCACTACTACTAATCTAACTGTCTGTAGGTCCAGCAGAACACATTAAAACTACACCACTACTACTAATCTAACTGTCTGTAGGTCCAACAGAACACATTAACACACACCCTACTACTAATCTAACTGTCTGTAGGTCCAACAGAACACATTGCACACACCACTACTACTAATCTAACTGTCATAGGTCAACAGAAACACATTAAAACACCACTACTACTAATCCCTAACTGTCTGTGGGTCAACAGAACACATTAAAACACACACCACTACTATAATCTAACTGTCTGTAGGTCCAACAGAACACATTAAAACACACCACTACTACTAATCTAACTGTCTGTAGGTCCAACAGAACACATTAAAACACACCACTACTACTAATCTAACTGTCTGTGGGTCCAACAGAACACATTAAAACACACCACTACTACTAATCTAACTACTACTAATCTAAGACCATAGAAACACACTGAAGAACACATACATAGAAGACGGTCAAATAAATGAATCATAAGACAAGGTTTTGAAGTGTCTTTCCTACATGTAGGAGATATAAGAAAGCTTTGGCAATATGTTTTACACATAGTGATTAACCCCTTTTGGGGTTAGTGACAACACTACTCTTCAAATGGAGAACACCATCGTGATTCGTGAAAATCTCCTTTCCATTGTGGGGTCAGATGAGTTTGTAGCCAAACCGGTTCTGACACTACAAACAGAAGTTGGCACGTCGACAGTTCTGACTTCAGATGAGTCCCCTGACAAAACACCTTTCACCGTGGATGAGGTGGATTGAATCTTCCCCATTATCCCCAGTGTATTTATACCTGTGTTCTCTGTTTGTCTGTTGCCAGTTCGTCTTGTTTGTCAAAGTTAACCAGCGTTTTTGTTCTCAGCTCCTGCTTTTCCCAGTCACTCTTTTTCTCGCCCTTCTGGTTTTTGACCTTGCGGTCCTGACTCTTGGACCACCTGCCTGACCACTCTGCCTACCCCTGAGCCTGTCCTGCCGACCTGTACATTTGCCCCCACCTCTGGATTGTTGACCTTGACCCTGAGCCTGCCTGCCGTTTGGTACTGTTGCCCCACCTCTGGTTTACTGACCCCTGCCTGCTTTGAGCTGTTTATCGCCTGCCCCTGTTGGAATATTAAACTATTGTCAATTCAATGTGTCTGCATCTGGGTCTTACCCTGATTCCTGATAATATGAACTGGCCATGACTGACCCAGCCAGTTGCACAACGCTATCTCCACTAATTAAGCCACCATCGATAGGCACGAGGAATTGCTAGGTCGCAGTAGGTAGGATAGAATACCTGTATGTCTCTAGTAATGAATTGTACTCCGAGGGGGGACCAAACGTTGGCTGAATGCCATGACCTGCTGGAGCAATTCCACGGGTTGTCTGAGAGGCAGCCTCAGCAACTCAGCTGCTAGCAGCGCCGTCTGATCGGTCACTCCACCTTCTCGGGAGCCCCGCTTACCTCCTACAGAACATTTCAATGGAGAGCCGAGCACCTTTCGGGCATTCCTAGCTCAGTGTGCCCTCGTCTTCGACCTTCAGCCTTCCTCCTTCCACTCGGATCACTCTAAGATAGCCTACCTTATCACGCTGATGTCCGGGAGAGCTCTCACCTGGGATACTGCCATGTGGGAACAACAGCCGGCCAAATGCGCTAGTCTGGAGGGGTTCGTGGGAGACATGAGGAAGGTTTTTTGATGCCCCGTTCTCCGGGGTGAGAGCCCCGAAACTAGTCCAGCTTCTGGCAGGACTCGTTGGAGGCACTGAGGCTTACGGAGGCACTTGTTCGATA
>NW_027031284.1:0-3347 GCF_034236695.1 Oncorhynchus nerka
GGGAGCACACTTCTCCTGTTCTCTCTCTGTTATCTATAGGAGCACACTTCTCCCTCTCTCTCTGTTATCTATAGGGAGCACACTTCTCCTTCTCTCTGTTATCCATAGGAGCACCTTCTCCTGCTCTCTCTGTTATCTATAGGAGCACTTCTCCTGTTCTCTCTCTCTGTTATCTATAGGGAGCACACTTCTCCCTGTTCTCTCTCTGTTATCTCATAGGAGCACACTTCTCCTGTTCTCTCCCATCCATGGAGCACACTTTCTCCTGCTCTCTCTGTTATCCATAGGGAGCACACCTTCTCCTGTTCTCTCCTCTGTTATCCATAGGAGCACACTTCTCCTGTTCTCTCTCTGTTATCCATAGAGGGCACACTTCTCCTGTCTCTCTCTGTTATCCATAGGGAGCACACTTCTCCCTGTCTCTCTCTGTTATCCATAGGAGCACACTTCTCCTGTTCTCTCTCTGTTATCCATAGGGAGCACACTTCTCCTGCTCTCTCTGTTATCCATAGGGAGCACACTTCTCCTGTTCTCTCTGTTATCCATAGGAGCACACTTCTCCTGTTCTCTCTCTGTTATCCATAGGGCACACTTCTCCTGTTCTCTCTGTTATCCATAGGGAGCACACTTCTCCTGTTCTCTCTCTGTTATCCATAGGGAGCACACTTCTCCTGTTCTCTCTCTGTTATCCATAGGGAGCACACTTCTCCTGCTCTCTCTCTGTTATCCATAGGGAGCACACTTCTCCTGTTCTCTCTGTTATCCATAGGGAGCACACTTCTCCTGTTCTCTCTGTTATCCATAGGGAGCACACTTCTCCTGTTCTCTCTGTTATCCATAGGGAGCACACTTCTCCTGTTCTCTCTGTTATCCATAGGGAGCACACTTCTCCTGTTCTCTCTCTGTTATCCATAGGGAGCACACTTCTCCTGTTCTCTCTCTGTTATCCATAAGGAGCACACTTCTCCTGTTCTCTCTGTTATCCATAGGGAGCACACTTCTCCTGTTCTCTCTCTGTTATCTATAGGGAGCACACTTCTCCTGTTCTCTCTCTGTTATCTATAGGGAGCACACTTCTCCTGTTCTCTCTGTTATCCATAGGGAGCACACTTCTCCTGTTCTCTCTCTGTTATCCATAGGGAGCACACTTCTCCTGTTCTCTCTCTGTTATCTATAGGGACCACACTTCTCCTGTTCTCTCTGTTATCCATAGGGAGCACACTTCTCCTGTTCTCTCTCTGTTATCTATAGGGAGCACACTTCTCCTTCTCTCTCTGTTATCTATAGGGAGCACACTTCTCCTTCTCTCTCTGTTATCCATAGGGAGCACACTTCTCCTGCTCTCTCTGTTATCCATAGGGAGCACACTTCTCCTGCTCTCTCTGTTATCCATAGGGAGCACACTTCTCCTGCTCTCTCTGTTATCCATAGGGAGCACACTTCTCCTGTTCTCTCTCTGTTATCCATAGGGAGCACACTTCTCCTGTTCTCTCTCTGTTATCTATAGGGAGCACACTTCTCCTGCTCTCTCTGTTATCTATAGGGACCACACTTCTCCTGTTCTCTCTGTTATCCATAGGGAGCACACTTCTCCTGTTCTCTCTCTGTTATCCATAGGGAGCACACTTCTCCTGCTCTCTCTGTTATCCATAGGGAGCACACTTCTCCTGTTCTCTCTCTGTTATCCATAGGGAGCACACTTCTCCTGTTCTCTCTCTGTTATCCATAGGGAGCACACTTCTCCTGTTCTCTCTCTGTTATCCATAGGGAGCACACTTCTCCTGTTCTCTCTGTTATCCATAGGGACCACACTTCTCCTGTCTCTCTCTGTTATCCATAGGGAGCACACTTCTCCTGTTCTCTCTCTGTTATCCATAGGGAGCACACTTCTCCTGCTCTCTCTGTTATCTATAGGGAGCACACTTCTCCTGTTCTCTCTGTTATCTATAGGGACCACACTTCTCCTGTTCTCTCTGTTATCCATAGGGAGCACACTTCTCCTGTTCTCTCTGTTATCCATAGGGAGCACACTTCTCCTGTTCTCTCTCTGTTATCCATAGGGAGCACACTTCTCCTGTTCTCTCTCTGTTATCCATAGGGAGCACACTTCTCCTGTTCTCTCTGTTATCCATAGGGAGCACACTTCTCCTGTTCTCTCTGTTATCCATAGGGAGCACACTTCTCCTGTTCTCTCTGTTATCCATAGGGAGCACACTTCTCCTGTTCTCTCTGTTATCCATAGGGAGCACACTTCTCCTGTTCTCTCTCTGTTATCCATAGGGAGCACACTTCTCCTGCTCTCTCTGTTATCTATAGGGAGCACACTTCTCCTGTTCTCTCTCTGTTATCTATAGGGAACACACTTCTCCTGTTCTCTCTCTCTGTTATCCATAGGGAGCACACTTCTCCTGTTCTCTCTCTGTTATCCATAGGGAGCACACTTCTCCTGTTCTCTCTCTGTTATCCATAGGGAGCACACTTCTCCTGCTCTCTCTGTTATCCATAGGGAGCACACTTCTCCTGTTCTCTCTCTGTTATCTATAGGGAGCACACTTCTCCTGTTCTCTCTCTGTTATCTATAGGGAGCACACTTCTCCTGCTCTCTCTGTTATCCATAGGGAGCACACTTCTCCTGTTCTCTCTCTGTTATCCATAGGGAGCACACTTCTCCTGTTCTCTCTCTGTTATCTATAGGGAGCACACTTCTCCTGTTCTCTCTCTGTTATCTATAGGGAGCACACTTCTCCTGTTCTCTCTCTGTTATCCATAGGGAGCACACTTCTCCTGTTCTCTCTCTGTTATCCATAGGGAGCACACTTCTCCTGTTCTCTCTCTGTTATCCATAGGGAGCACACTTCTCCTGTTCTCTCTGTTATCCATAGGGAGCACACTTCTCCTGTTCTCTCTCTGTTATCTATAGGGAGCACACTTCTCCTGTTCTCTCTCTGTTATCTATAGGAGCACACTTCTCCTGCTCTCTCTGTTATCTATAGGGAGCACACCTTCTCCCTGTTCTCTCTCTGTTATCCATAGGGAGCACACTTCTCCTGTTCTCTCTGTTATCCATAGGGAGCACACTTCTCCTGTTCTCTCTGTTATCTATAGGAGCACACTTCTCCTGCTCTCTGTTATCATAGGGCACACTTCTCCTGTTATCTGTTATCAGAGGAGCACACTTCTCCTGTTCTCTCTGTTATCTATAGGGAGCACACTTCTCCTGTTCTCTCTGTTATCTATAGGAGCACACTTCTCCTGTTCTCTCTGTTATCTATAGGAGCACACTTCTCCTGTTCTCTCTGTTATCTATAGGGAGCACACTTCTCCTGCTCTCTCTGTTATCTATAGGG
>NW_027031285.1:0-3347 GCF_034236695.1 Oncorhynchus nerka
CTACAAATGGTCAAAGACTCCAGCCATCCAGGACCTCTGTACCATGGGGTGTCAGAGGAAAGCCATACAAATGGTCAAAGACTCCAGCCATCCAGGACCTCTGTACCATAGCGGTGTGTGAGGAAGGCCTACAAAATGGTCAAAGACTCCAGCCATCCAGGACCTCTGTACCAGGTGGTGTCAGAGGAAGGCCCTACAAATGGTCAAAGACTCCAGCCATCCAGGACCTTTGTACCAGGCGGTATCAGAGGAAGGCCCTACAAATGGTCAAAGACTCCAGCCATCCAGGACCTCTGTACCAGGCGGTGTCAGAGGAAGGCCCCTACAAATGGTCAAAGACTCCAGCCACCACTGTTCTCTCTCTCAAGTCCCTCGTGTATATAACCATGTTATTATCTCATACCCCTGTACATGAGGATTCAACAGGGATGAGGCTGCATGAGGATTCAACAGGGAAGAGGCTGCGTGAGGATTCAACAGGGATGAGGCTATCAATGACTCCCAACGGGGATGAGGCTGCGTGAGGATTCAAAAGGGATGAGGCTGCGTGGGGATTCAACAGGGATGAGGCTACGTGGGGATTCAACAGGGATGAGGTTGCATGAGGATTCAACAGGGATGAGGCTATTAATGACTCCCAACAGGAATGAGGCTGCGTGAGGATTCAACAGGGATGAGGCTGCATGAGGATTCAACAGGGATGAGGGTGCATGAGGATTCAACACGGATGAGGCTGCATGAGGATTCAACAGGGATGAGGCTGCATGAGGATTCAACAGGGATGAGGCTGCATGTGGATTCAACAGGGATGAGGCTGCATGAGGCTGCATGAGGATTCAACAGGGATGAGGCTGCATGAGGCTGCATGAGGATTCAACAGGGATGAGGCTGCATGAGGATTCAACAGGGATGAGGCTGCATGAGGATTCAACAGGGATGAGGCTATCAATGACTCCCAACAGGGATGAGGCTGCATGAGGATTCAACAGGGATGAGGCTGCATGAGGCTGCATGAGGATTCAACAGGGATGAGGCTGCATGAGGATTCAACAGGGATGAGGCTATCAATGACTCCCAACAGGGATGAGGCTGCATGAGGCTGCATGAGGATTCAACAGGGATGAGGCTGCATGAGGATTCAACAGGGATGAGGCTGCATGAGGATTCAACAGGGATGAGGGTGCATGAGGATTCACAGGGATGACTATCAATGACTCCCAACAGGGATGAGGGGCTGCGTGAGGATTCAACAGGGATGAGGCATGCATGAGGCTGCATGAGGCTGCATGAGGATTCAACAGGGATGAGGCTGCATGAGGATTCAACAGGGATGAGGCTATCAATGACTCCCAACAGGGATGAGGCTGCGGAGGATTCAACAGGATGAGGCTGCATGAGGCTGCATGAGGCTGCATGAGGATTCAACAGGGATGAGGCTGCATGAGGATTCAACAGAGATATCAATGACTCTCAACAGGGAATGAGGCTATCAAATGATTCAACAGGGATGAGGCTGCATGAGGATTCAACAGGGATGAGGCTGCATGAGGATTCAACAGGGATGAGGCTATCAATGACTCCCAACAGGGATGAGGCTACGTGAGGATTCAACAGGGATGAGGCTGCATGAGGATTCAACAGACTCCCAACAGGAATGAGGCTACGTGGGGATTCAACAGGGATGAGGCTATCAATGACTCCCAACAGGAATGAGGCTACGTGGGGATTCAACAGACTCCCAACAGGGAATGAGGCTACGTGGGGATTCAACAGGGATGAGGCTATCAATGACTCCCAACAGGAATGAGGCTACGTGGGGATTCAACAGGGATGAGGCTATCAATGACTCCCAACAGGAATGAGGCTACGTGGATTCAACAGGGATGAGGCTATCAATGACTCCCAACAGGAATGAGGCTACGTGGGGATTCAACAGGGATGAGGCTATCAATGACTCCCAACCAGATTCATGACAAAAACAATGGATACACAGTATGTTGCCCTACATATTCTACACAGCTGCAGAATGTTTTTCAAACCTGTAATGGCTGATCAAAGGCTCTTCCTCCAGGTATGAATTCAGGGGGATGAAGACAGACGAACTCAGGGGGATGAAGACAGATGAACTCAGGGGGATGAAGACAGATGGGGAGGAAGACAGATGAACTCAGGGGGATGAAGACAGATGAACTCAGGGGGATGAAGACAGATGAACTCAGGGGGATGAAGACAGATGAACTCAGGGGGATGAAGACAGACAGATGAACTCAGGGGATGAAGACAGATGAACTCAGGGGGATGAAGATAGATGAACTCAGGGGATGAAGACAGATGAACTCAGGGGGGGATGAAGACAGATGAACTCAGGGGGAGGAAGACAGACGAACTCAGGGGGATGAAGACAGACGAACTCAGGGGGAGGAAGACAGACGCAACCAAGACATCTTTGAAAATGTGGAGCAGATTGTGTCGATCTGTAGAAAAAAAACGTAATCATTTCATCTCTTTTCTTTGTTGTATATTTACATTTTAAGGCAACAAAATGTGACAACAGTACAAAGGGGTGTGTAGACTTTCACTCTGGCTTTGTATTAATAGTGTATTCTCCTTTTGACCAGAGCCCTATGGGACCTGGTCAAAAATAGCACTATATAGGGAATAGGTGCCAATTGGGATGCAGTCCTGGGAAGTAGATTGATGCATCATTACACAGCAGCAGGACAGCCACTGACTGATGCTGATCAAGAGCTCCGTCCCAAATTACACCCTATTCCCTATATAGTGTACTACTGTCGACCACAGGTCAATAGTAGCGCAGTATAGGAATAGGGACAGCCAATATGGGACACAGCCAAAATGAAGATCCTCACTGCTGGCCTTAGCTGTGACTTGTGTCACCTCTCTGTCTCTCTCTCTCCGTCTCTCTCTCTCATTCCTTCCTCCTTCAATTCAGTGCCTGGGACTGAGGGACCTTGGAGCCACTCATTCCACAATCCTCCCATTCATCTCATCATCCAGCCTTTCCATCAAAGGCTCAGAAATCTAGATGTAGTTTCTCTGACTGAAATCATAAATAGCGATTAAAATAAATCACTTACCTTTGAAGATCTTCCTCTGTTTGCAATCCCAAAGGGTCCCAGCTACATAACAAATGGTTGTTTTGTTAGATAAAGTCCTACCTGCAACTTCAGCACAATAACACTTACCTTTGAAGATCTTCCTCTGTTTGCAATCCCAAAGGGTCCCAGCTACACAACAAATGGTTGTTTTGTTAGATAAAGTCCTACCTGCAACTTCAGCACAATAACACTTACCTTTGAAGATCTTCCTCTGTTTGCAATCCAAAG
>NW_027031286.1:0-3348 GCF_034236695.1 Oncorhynchus nerka
CTGTTTCTCTCTCTGTTCTCTCTCTGTTTCTCTCTCTGTTCTCTCTGCTCTCTCTCTGTTCTCTCTGTCTCTCTCTGTTCTCTCTGTTTCTCTCTGTTCTCCTGTTTCTCTCTGTTCTCTCTGTTTCTCTCTCTCTCTGTTCTCTCTGTTCTCTCTCTGTTCTCTCTCTGTCTCTCTGTTCTCTCTGTTTTCTCTCTCTACTTCTCTCTGTTCTCTCTCTGTTTCTCTCTGTTCTCTCTCTGTTCTCTCTGTTTCTCTCTGTTCTCTCTCTGTTCTCTCTCTGTTCTCCCTCTGTTTCTCTCTGTTCTCTTTGTTTCTGCCTCTGTTTATCTCTGTTCTCTCTCTGTTCTCTCTGTTCTCTCTCTGTTCTCTCTGTTTCTCTCTGTTCTCTCTCCATTTATCTCTGTTCTCTCTCTTTTCTCTTTGTTCTTTCTCTCTGTTTCTCTCTGTTCTCTCTCTGTTTCTCTTCTACTATTTCTCCTCTGTTCTCTCTGTTCTCTCTCTGTTCTCTCTGTTTCTCTCTCTGTTCTCTCTCTGTTTCTCTCTCTGTTTCTCCTCTGTTCTCTCTCTGTTTCTCTCTGTTCTCCTCTGTTCTCTCTGTTTCTCTCT
The DNA here is from genome assembly GCF_034236695.1 of Oncorhynchus nerka. NCBI lineage: Eukaryota > Metazoa > Chordata > Actinopteri > Salmoniformes > Salmonidae > Oncorhynchus > Oncorhynchus nerka. The sequence continues at coordinate 610 of NW_027031286.1, forward strand.
GTTTCTCTCTCTGTTCTCTCTGTTTCTCTCTGTTCTCTCTCTGTTTCTCTCTGTTCTCTCTCTTTTCTCTCTCTGTTTCTCTCTGTTCTCTCTCTGTTCTCTCTCTGTTCTCTCTCTGTTTCTCTCTGTTCTCTCTCTGTTTCTCTCTCTGTTCTCTCTCTGTTCTCTCTCTGTTTCTCTCTGTTTCTCTCTCTGTTCTCTCTCTGTTCTCTCTCTGTTCTCTCTCTGTTCTCTCTCTGTTCTCCCTCTGTTCTCTCTCTGTTTCTCTCTGTTCTCTCTCTGTTCTCTCTCTGTTTCTCTCTGTTCTCTCTCTGTTCTCTCTCTGTTCTCTCTGTTCTCTCTCTGTTCTCTCTGTTTCTCTCTCTGTTCTCTCTCTGTTCTCTCTCTGTTCTCTCTGTTCTCCCTCTGTTCTCTCTCTGTTCTCTCTCTGTTCTCTCTCTGTTCTCTCTCTGTTCTCTCTGTTTCTCTCTGTTCTCTCTCTGTTCTCTCTCTGTTCTCTCTCTGTTCTCCCTCTGTTCTCTCTGTTTCTCTCTGTTCTCTCTCTGTTCTCTCTCTGTTCTCTCTCTGTTCTCTCTCTGTTTCTCTACTGTTTCTCTCTCTGTTCTCTCTCTGTTTCTCTCTGTTCTCTCTCTGTTCTCTCTCTGTTATCTCTCCGTTCTCTCTCTGTTCTCTCTGTTTCTCACTGTTTATCTCTCTGTTCTCTCTGTTCTCTCTCTGTTCTCCCTCTGTTCTCTCTCTGTTTCTCTCTGTTCTCTCTCTGTTCTCTCTGTTCTCTCTGTTCTCTCTCTGTTCTCTCTCTGTTTCTCTCTGTTTCTCTCTGTTTCTCTCTCTGTTTCTCTCTGTTCTCTCTCTGTTCTCTCTCTGTTTCTCTCTCTGTTCTCTCTCTGTTTCTCTCTGTTCTCTCTCTGTTCTCTCTGTTTCTCTCTTTTATCTCTGTTCTCTCTCTGTTCTCTCTCTGTTCTCTCTCTGTTTCTCTGTTTCTCTGTTTCTCTCTGTTCTCTCTGTTTCTCTCTGTTCTCTCTCTGTTCTCTCTGTTCTCTCTCTGTTTCTCTCTGTCTCTCTCTGTTCTCTCTCTCTGTTCTCTCTCTGTTTCTCTCTGTTTCTCTCTGTTCTCTCTGTTCTCTCTCTGTTTCTCTCTGTTCTCTCTCTGTTTCTCTCTGTTCTCTCTCTGTTTCTCTCTGTTCTCTCTCTGTTCTCTCTGTTCTCTCTCTGTTTCTCACTGTTCTCTCTCTGTTCTCTCTGTTCTCTCTCTGTTCTCTCTCTGTTCTCTCTCTGTTTCTCTCTGTTCTCTCTCTGTTCTCTCTGTTCTCTCTCTGTTTCTCACTGTTCTCTCTCTGTTCTCTCTCTGTTCTCTCTCTGTTTCTCTCTGTTCTCTCTCTGTTCTCTCTGTTCTCTCTCTGTTTCTCACTGTTTATCTCTGTTCCATCTCTGTTCTCTCTGTTCTCTCTCTGTTCTCTCTGTTCTCCCTCTGTTCTCTCTCTGTTTCTCACTGTTTATCTCTGTTCTCTCTCTGTTTCTCTCTGTTCTCTCTCTGTTCTCTCTCTGTTCTCTCTCTGTTCTCTCTCTCTGTTTCTCACTGTTTATCTCTCTGTTCTCTCTCTGTTCTCTCTCTGTTCTCTCTCTGTTCTCTCTCTGTTCTCCCTCTGTTCTCTCTCTGTTTCTCACTGTTCTCTCTCTGTTCTCTCTGTTCTCTCTCTGTTTCTCACTGTTTATCTCTGTTCCATCTCTGTTCTCTCTGTTCTCTCTCTGTTCTCTCTGTTCTCCCTCTGTTCTCTCTCTGTTTCTCTCTGTTCTCTCTCTGTTCTCTCTCTGTTTCTCTCTGTTCTCTCTCTGTTCTCTCTCTCTGTTTCTCTCTCTGTTCTCTCTCTGTTCTCTCTGTTTCTCTACTGTTCTCTCTCTGTTCTCTCTCTGTTCTCCCTCTGTTCTCTCTCTGTTTCTCTCTGTTCTCTCTCTGTTCTCTCTCTGTTTCTCATCTGTTCTCTCTCTGTTCTCTCTCTGTTCTCTCTCTGTTTCTCTCTCTGTTCTCTCTCTGTTCTCTCTCTGTTTCTCTCTGTTCTCTCTGTTTCTCTCTGTTCTCTCTCTGTTCTCCCTCTGTTTCTCTCTGTTCTCTCTCTGTTCTCTCTCTGTTTCTCTCTGTTCTTCTCTCTGTTCTCCCTCTGTTCTCTCTCTGTTCTCTCTGTTCTCTCTCTGTTCTCTCTCTGTTCTCTCTCTGTTCTCTCTCTGTTTCTCTCTGTTTCTCTCTGTTCTCTCTCTGTTCTCTCTCTGTTCTCTCTCTGTTCTCCCTCTGTTCTCTCTCTGTTCTCTCTCTGTTCTCTCTCTGTTCTCTCTCTGTTCTCTCTCTGTTCTCTCTGTTCTCTCTCTGTTCTCTCTCTGTTTCTCTCTGTTCTCTCTCTGTTTCTCTCTGTTCTCTCTCTGTTCTCTCTGTTCTCTCTCTGTTCTCTCTCTGTTCTCTCTCTGTTCTCTCTCTGTTCTCTCTCTGTTCTCTCTGTTCTCTCTCTGTTTCTCTCTCTGTTTCTCTCTGTTCTCTCTGTTCTCTCTGTTCTCTCTGTTCTCTCTCTGTTCTCTCTGTTCTCTCTCTGTTCTCTCTCTGTTCTCTCTCTGTTCTCTCTCTGTTCTCTCTCTGTTCTCTCTGTTTCTCTCTGTTCTCTCTCTGTTCTCTCTCTGTTCTCTCTCTGTTTCTCTCTGTTCTCTCTCTGTTCTCTCTCTGTTCTCTCTCTGTTCTCTCTCTGTTCTCTCTCT
>NW_027031287.1:0-3348 GCF_034236695.1 Oncorhynchus nerka
CATTTAGAATATATGGCTATGGTATCACCATGCCAACCCACCCCATCCAAGAAGATATGGCTATGGTATCACCATGCCAACCCATCCCATTTAGAATATATGGCTATGGTATCACCATGCCAACCCACCCCATCCCATTTAGAATATACAGCTATGGTATCACCATGCCAACCCACCCCATCCAGAATATATGGCTATGGTATCACCATGCCAACCCACCCCATTTAGAATATATGGCTATGGTTTCACCATGCCAACCCATCCCATTTAGAATATATGGCTATGGTATCACCATGCCAACTCCATCCCATTTAGAATATATGGCTATGGTATCACCATGCCAACCCACCCCATTTAGAATATATGGCTATGGTGTCACCATGCCAACCCACCCCATCTAGAATATATGGCTATGGTATCACCATGCCAACCCACCACATCCCATTTAGAATATATGGCTATGGTATCACCATGCCAACCCACCACATCCCATTTAGAATATATGGCTATGGTATCACCATGCCAACCCACCACATCCCATTTAGAATATATGGCTATGGTATCACCATGCCAACCCACCCCATCTCATTTAGAATATATGGCTATGGTATCACCATGCCAACCCACCACATCCAATTTACAATATATGGCTATAGTATCACCATGCCAACCCACCACATCTCATTTAGAATATATGGCTATGGTATCACCATGCCAACCCACCACATCCAATTTAGAATATACGGCTATGGTATCACCATGCCAACCCACCACATCCCATTTAAAATATATGGCTATGGTATCACCATGCCAACCCATCCCATTTAGAATATATGGCTATGGTATCACCATGCCAACCCACCCCATTTAGAATATATGGCTATGGTATCACCATGCCAACCCATCCCATTTAGAATATATGGCTATGGTATCACCATGCCAACCCACCACATCCCATTTAGAATATATGGCTATGGTATCACCATGCCAACCCACCACATCCCATTTAGAATATATGGCTATGGTATCACCATGCCAACCCACCACATCCCATTTAGAATATATGGCTATGGTATCACCATGCCAACCCACCACATCTCATTTAGAATATATGGCTATGGTATCACCATGCCAACCCACCACATCCCATTTAGAATATATGGCTATGGTATCACCATGCCAACCCACCACATCCAATCACCATGCCAACCCACCACATCCCATTTAGAATATATGGCTATAGTATCACCATGCCAACCCACCACATCCCATTTAGAATATATGGCTATGGTATCACCATGCCAACCCACCCCATCCAGAATATATGGCTATGGTATCACCATGCCAACCCACCACATCCCATTTAGAATATATGGCTATGGTATCACCATGCCAACCCATCCCATTTAGAATATATGGCTATGGTATCACCATGCCAACCCACCCCATCCCATTTAGAATATATGGCTATGGTATCACCATGCCAACCCACCACATCCCATCTAGAATATATGGCTATGGTATCACCATGCCAACCCATTTAGAATATATGGCTATGGTATCACCATGCCAACCCACCACATCCCATTTAGAATATAAGCTATGGTAACACCATGCCAACCACCCAAATATATGGCTATGGTATCACCATGCTAACTCATCCTATTTAGAAATATATGGCACATGGTATCACCATGCCAACCCACCATTTAGGAATATGGCTATGGGTATCACCATGCCAACCCACCTATCCCATCATCCAGGATATATGGCTGGCGGTGTCACCATGCCACATCATCCCATTTAGAACATATGGCATCACCATGCCAACTCACCCCATCCCATTTAGAATTTGCTATGGTATTACCATGCCAACACACCATCCCATCTAGAATAGATACGGCTATGGTATCACCATGCCAACTCCATTTAGAATATATGGCTATGGTATCACCATGCCAACCCACCACATCCCATTTAGAATATACAGCTATGGTAACAATTCATAAGAGCGTCATAAATGACTTAAATGTAAATGTAATGCCAATCCACTAAAAAATATAGGTGCTATGGTATCACCATGCCAACCCACCTTTATTTAGAATATATGGCTATGGTATCACCATGCCAACTCCACCCCCATCCCATTTAGAATATACAGCTATGGTATCACCATGCCAACCCACCCCATTTAGAATATATGGCTATGGTATCACCATGCCAACCCACCCCATCCCATTTAGAATGCTACAGCTATGGTATCACCCATGCCAACCCACTCCTAAATATATGGCTATGGTATCACCATGCCAACCCACCCCATCCAGAATATATGGCTACGGTATCACCATGCCAACCCACCCCATTTAGAATATATGGCTATGGTATCACCATGCCAACCCATCCCATTTAGAATATACAGCCATGGTATCACCATGCCAACCCACCCCATCCCATTTAGAAGATATGCTATGGTATTACCATGCCAACACACCACATCCATCTAGAATATACGGCTATGGTATCACCATGCCAGCCCATTTAGAATATATGGCTATGGTATCACCATAACAACCCACCCCATCCCATTTAGAATATACAGCTATGGTATCACCATGCCCCCACCCAAATATATCCTATGGTTAGCCAATACCCCATTTAGAATATATGGCTATGGTATCACCATGCCAACTCACCTCATCCCAGAATATATGGCTATGGTATCACCATGCCAACCCACCCTATCCAGAATATATGGCTATGGTATCACCATGCCAACCCATCCCATTTAGAATATATGGCTATGGTATCACCATGCCAATCCACCCAAAATATATGGCTATGGCATCACCATGCCAACCCACCCCACCCCATTTAGAATATATGGCTATGGTATCACCATGCCAACTCACCCTATTTAGAATATATGGCTATGGTTTCGCCATGCCAAATCATCCCATTTAGAATATATGGCGGTATCACCATGCCAATCCACTCCAAAATATAGTTATGGCATCACCATGCCAACCCACTCCATTTAGAATATATGGCCATGGTGTCACCATGCCAACCCACCCCATCTAGAATATATGGCTATGGCATCACCATGCCAACCCACTCCATTTAGAATATATGGCTATGGTATCACCATGCCAACCCACCACATCCCATTTAGTGAATATATGGCTAAGTGGTATCACCATGCCAACCCACCACATCCCATTTAGAATATATGGCTATGGTATCACCATGCCAACCTACCCTATCCCATTTAGAATATAAGCTATGGTATCACCATGCCAATCCACCCAAAATATATGGCTATGGTATCACCATGCCAACCCACCC
>NW_027031288.1:0-3348 GCF_034236695.1 Oncorhynchus nerka
GTTAGTACTCTAGGGGCAGTATTTCATTTTTGGATAAAAAGACTTGCCCGTTTTAAGCGCAATATTTTGTCACGAAAAGATGCTCGAATATGCTTGGAATTGATAGTTTTGGAAAGAAGAGAGTCTTACGTTTCCAGAACTGCAAAGATTTTCACTGTGAGTCCCTTAGAACAAATGCTTCGGGCAAAACCAAGATGTATGACCGACCAGGAAATGAACAGGATTTTTGAGGCTACGTTTTCCATGATCGCCTTATATGGCTGTGAATGCGACAGGAATCAACGGACACTTTATCATGTTTCCCCAAGGTCTCTGCAGCATTGTGACGTATTTGTAGGCATATCATTGGAAGATTGACCATAAGAGACTACAATTGCCAAGTGTCCCGCTTGGTGTCTGCGTGGCATTTGGTGCGCAAAAGTCACGTCCCAGTGTTTTTCCATTCGAATCAGACAACAAAGCAGGCTTCAAGGACGGTGCTTTCAATGGAGAGAAATATGAGAAACCACCTTCAGGATTGATTCAACGTTTTCCATGTTTCAGTCGATATTATGGAGTTAATTCGGAAAAAAGTTCGACGTGTAGGTGACTGAATTTTCGGTTAGTTTCGGTAGCCAAATGCATAGTAACAAAAGGGAACGATGTGTCCTACACAAGAATCTTTCAGGAAACACTGGACATCTGCTATGTAACTGAGAGTCTCCTCATTGAAACATCTGAAGTTCTTCAAAGGTAAATTATTTTATTTGATTCCTTGGCTGGTTTTTGTGAATATGTTGCGTGCTAAATGCTAACGCTAAATGCTAAGCTAGCTATCACCACTCTTACACAAATTATTGATTTTCTCTGGTTCTAAAGCATATTTTGAAAATCTGAGACGACAGGATTGTTAAGAAAAGGATAAGCTTAAGAGCAGGCATATTTATTTCATTTCATTTGCGATTTTTAGAAATCGCTAACGTTGCGTTATGGTAATGAGCTTGAGGCTGTAGTTACGCTACCGCATACGGGTTTGGGCGGACTATGAGGTTAATACCTGCCTGGCGCACCAACAAAATATTTATTTAGCCCCCTCTAACAATACAGCTACAGAATTAGCATAGTCGGCCATGTAACTTAACCTGTAGTGACACCCAGCCCGTGAACGGGACCGTTATCATCATCTGACACTAATTAGCATAACGCAACGGACATAAATCTTCCTAGAAAATATTCCTATTCATGAAAATCACAAGTGAAATATATTGGAACATAGCTTAGCCTTTTGTTAATCACCCTGTCATCTCAGATTTTCAAAATATGCTTTACAGCCAACGCTAGACAAGCATCTGTGTAAGTTTATCATAGCCTAGCATAGCATTATGCCTTGCTAGCAGCAGGCAAACTTGTCACGGAAATCAGAAAAGCAATCAAATTAAATCGTTTACCTTTGATGAACTTCGGATGTTTTCACTCACGAGACTCCCAGGTAGACAGCCAAAGTTCATTTTTTCCCAAAATATTATTTTTGTAGGCGAAATAGCTCCGTTTGTTCTGCATGTTTGGCTGAGAAATCGCCCGGAAATTGTGGTCACAACTCAAAAACATGGCAAACGTTGTTTAGAATCAATCCTCAAGGTGTTTTTCTAATATCTATTTGATAATATATCCGTCGGGACAATTCCCTTTTCTCAAGGACCGATTGGAGTAATGGCTACCTCTGCACTTTACGCGAGAATCTCTCTCGGAGCCACCATGTGACCACTTACGCAATGTGCCCCCATACGGCTATTCTTCAACAGAAATGCGAAAAACTACGTCACAATGCTGTAGACACCTTGGGGAATACGTAGAAAGCGTAAGCTAGTTGGTGGTACATTCAAAGCCATATAGGGAGTCATTGGAACGCAGTGCTTTCAAAACCTGGGGCTCTTCCGGGTTGGATTTTTCTCAGGCTTTCGCCTGCAACATCAGTTCTGTTATACTCACAGACAATATCTTTACAGTTTTGGAAACGTTAGAGTGTTTTCTATCCAAAGCTCTCAATTATATGCATATTCTAGTATCTTTTCCTGACAAAATATCCCGTTTAAAACGGGGAAGTTTTTTTCCCAAAAATGAAAATACTGTCCCCTAACACCAAGAGGTTTTAAGGTAATCAGAAATATTTAGGACTAACTTATTCCTTGACACCCATTCTGAAACTAACTGCAGCTCTATGTTAAGTGTTGCAGTCATTTCAGTCGATGTAGTAGCTGACGTGTACAGTGTTGAGTCAACGCATACATAGACTCACTGGCTTTACTCAAATGTCATTGGCATGTTGTTGGTAAAGATTGAAAAAAGTAGGTGCCAAACAGCTGCCCTGGGGAATTCCTGATTCAAACTTGATTTTGTTGTACAGGCTTCCATTAAAGAACACTCTCTGTGTTCTGTTAGACAGGTAGCTCTGGGGCGGCAGGTAGCCTAGTGGTTAGAGCGGTAGGCCAGTAACTGAGAGATTGCTGGATCGAAACCCTGAGCTGACAAGGTAAAAAACTCTGTCGTTCTGCCCCTGAACAAGGCAGTCCTAAGCCATCATTGAAAAAAAGAATTTGTTTATAACTGACTTGCCTAGTTAAATAAAGGTTACATTTTAAAAGAAAAACTCTTTATCCACAATATAGCAGGGAGTGTAAAGCCATTTTTATCATCAATGTCTCTCAGCCAATCAGTCATTTGTAAGTGCTGTGCTTGTTGAATGAACTTCCCTATAAGCTGAAAGTCTATATTTGTTTACTGTAAAATAGCATTGTATCAGGTCAAATATTTTTTTCCAAAATTGTAAGGGTTGGTAACAGGCTGATTGGTCGGCTATTTAAGCCAGTAAAGGGAGCTTTACTATTCTTGGGTAGTGGAATGACTTTAGCTTCCCTCCAGGCCTGAGGGCACACACTTTCTAGTAGGCTTAAATTAAAGACAAGGCAAATAGGAATGGCAATATCGGCCGCTATTATCCTCAATTTTCCATCCACGTTGTCAGACAGCAGTGACTTGTCATTGTTGATTTTATTTGCACAAAATTTCATTGAAGATGCTCCAAAGATTTTTACTATCATTCTTCATGTCATTTATCTTTGTTTCATAGTGTAGTTTCTTCTTTATATTCAGTTTAGTCACATTATTTCTCAATTTGCAATAGGTGTCACGAATATTACCGAAGGTGGCTCCCCTCCCGTTCGGGTGGCGCTCGGCGGTCGTCGTCGCCGGTCTACTAGTTGCCACCGATCCTTTTTTCCTTTGGTTTTGTCTAATTGTTTTCACCTGTTCATTGTTTGGTTGTTTGGGTGGTAAGTTCGTTTCGCCCTGTTTGTGTGGGCCTGTCTTCTG
>NW_027031289.1:0-3350 GCF_034236695.1 Oncorhynchus nerka
ATATAGAGCTCTTTAAAACAACAGAATAACATAGAGCTCTTTAACATAGAGCTCTTTAAAACAACAGAATCATATAGAGCTCTTTAAAACAACAGATTAATATAGAGCTCTTTAATATAGAGCTCTTTAAAACAACAGATTAATATAGAGCTCTTTAATATAGAGCTCTTTAAAACAACAGAATAATATAGAGCTCTTTAAAACAACAGATTAATATAGAGCTCTTTAATATAGAGCTCTTTAAAACAACAGATAATATAGAGCCCTTTAATATAGAGCCCTTTAAAACAACAGAATAATATAGAGCCCTTTAAAACAACAGATTAATATAGAGCTCTTTAAAACAACAGAATAATATAGAGCCCTTTAAAACAACAGATTAATATAGAGCTCTTTAATATAGAGCTCTTTAAAACAACAGATTAACATAGAGCTCTTTAAAACAACAGAATAATATAGAGCTCTTTAAAACAACAGAATAATATAGAGCTCTTTAAAACAACAGAATAATATAGAGCTCTTTAAAACAACAGAATCATATAGAGCTCTTTAACATAGAGCTCTTTAAAACAACAGATTAATATAGAGCTCTTTAATATAGAGCTCTTTAAAACAACAGAATAATATAGAGCTCTTTAATATAGAGCTCTTTAAAACAACAGAATAATATAGAGCTCTTTAAAACAACAGAATCATATAGAGCTCTTTAACATAGAGCTCTTTAAAACAACAGAATAATATAGAGCCCTTTAAAACAACAGATTAATATAGAGCTCTTTAATATAGAGCTCTTTAAAACAACAGATTAACATAGAGCTCTTTAAAACAACAGAATAATATAGAGCTCTTTAAAACAACAGAATAATATAGAGCTCTTTAAAACAACAGAATAATATAGAGCCCTTTAAAACAACAGATTAATATAGAGCTCTTTAATATAGAGCTCTTTAAAACAACAGATTAACATAGAGCTCTTTAAAACAACAGAATAATATAGAGCTCTTTAAAACAACAGAATAATATAGAGCTCTTTAATATAGAGCTCTTTAAAACAACAGAATAATATAGAGCCCTTTAAAACAACAGAATAATATAGAGCTCTTTAATATAGAGCCCTTTAAAACAACAGAATAATATAGAGCCCTTTAAAACAACAGAATAACATAGAGCTCTTTAACATAGAGCTCTTTAAAATAACAGAATAATATAGAGCTCTTTAACATAGAGCTCTTTAAAACAACAGAATAATATAGAGCTCTTTAAAACAACAGATTAATATAGAGCTCTTTAAAACAACAGAATCATATAGAGCTCTTTAACATAGAGCTCTTTAAAACAACAGATTAATATAGAGCTCTTTAAAACAACAGAATCATATAGAGCTCTTTAACATAGAGCTCTTTAAAACAACAGATTAATATAGAGCTCTTTAATATAGAGCCCTTTAAAACAACAGATTAATATAGAGCTCTTTAACATAGAGCTCTTTAAAACAACAGAATAATATAGAGCTCTTTCATATAGAGCCCTTTAAAACAACAGAATAATATAGAGCCCTTTAAAACAACAGAATAACATAGAGCTCTTTAAAACAACAGATTAATATAGAGCTCTTTAATATAGAGCCCTTTAAAACAACAGAATAATATAGAGCCCTTTAAAACAACAGATTCATATAGAGCTCTTTAATATAGAGCCCTTTAAAACAACAGAATAATATAGAGCCCTTTAAAACAACAGATTAATATAGAGCTCTTTAATATAGAGCCCTTTAAAACAACAGAATAATATAGAGCTCTTTAAAACAACAGATTAATATAGAGCTCTTTAAAACAACAGAATAATATAGAGCCCTTTAAAACAACAGATTAATATAGAGCTCTTTCATATAGAGCTCTTTAATATAGAGCCCTTTAAAACAACAGAATAATATAGAGCCCTTTAAAACAACAGAATAACATAGAGCTCTTTAACATAGAGCTCTTTAAAATAACAGAATAATATAGAGCTCTTTAACATAGAGCTCTTTAAAACAACAGAATCATATAGAGCTCTTTAAAACAACAGAATAATATAGAGCTCTTTAATATAGAGCCCTTTAAAATAACAGAATAATATAGAGCCCTTTAAAACAACAGAATAATATAGAGCTCTTTAAAACAACAGAATAATATAGAGCCCTTTAAAATAACAGAATAATATAGAGCCCTTTAAAACAACAGAATCATATAGAGCTCTTTAAAACAACAGAATAATATAGAGCTCTTTAATATAGAGCCCTTTAAAATAACAGAATAATATAGAGCCCTTTAAAACAACAGAATAATATAGAGCTCTTTAAAACAACAGAATAATATAGAGCTCTTTAATATAGAGCTCTTTAAAACAACAGAATAATATAGAGCTCTTTAATATAGAGCTCTTTAAAACAACAGATTAATATAGAGCTCTTTAAAACAACAGAATAATATAGAGCTCTTTAATATAGAGCCCTTTAAAATAACAGAATAATATAGAGCTCTTTAAAACAACAGATTAATATAGAGCTCTTTAATATAGAGCTCTTTAAAACAACAGAATAATATAGAGCTCTTTAACATAGAGCTCTTTAAAACAACAGATTAACATAGAGCTCTTTAACATAGAGCTCTTTAACATAGAGCCCTTTAAAATAACAGAATAATATAGAGTGGCCCCTGTGGCCAATGATCTAGTGACCATCAACACCCGAGGTAATCAATCACGGTCAAGACAATGCCCTAATCAAATGAAGCTAGTCTGGTACACTCTTAGAAAAAAGGGTTTCAAATGAGTTCTACCTGGAACCAGAAAATGGGAGAACCTTTTTTAGTTCCCGGTAGAACCCTTTTGGGTTCCATGTACAACGTTGGGTTCTACCTGGAATTAAAAAGGGTTCTACCTCGAACTAAAAGGGGTTCTTCAAAGGGTTTTCCTATGGGGACAGATAAAGAGTGACACCAACTGAGTGACTAATCAACACCAAAGACACTAATCAACACCAGAGAGACTAATCAACACCAGAGACACCAGAGACACTAATCAACACCAGAGACACTAATCAACACCAGAGACACTAATCAACACCAGAGACTAATCAACACCAGAGACACTAATCAACACCAGAGAGACTAATCAACACCAGGGTGACTAATCAACACCAGAGCGACTAATCAACACCAGAGAGACTAATCAGCACAGAACCAGAGACACTAATCAACACCAGAGACACTAATCAACACCAGAGACACCAGAGACACTAATCAACACCAGAGACACTAATCAACACCAGAGACACTAATCAACACCGAGAGACACTAATCAACACCAGA
>NW_027031290.1:0-3353 GCF_034236695.1 Oncorhynchus nerka
ATAAGCAGTCCAAACCAGACACCAGGCACCTCACTCAGATCGCCATAAGCAGTCCAAACCGGACACCAGGCGTCCTCCAGTCACCATAAGCAGTCCAAACCAGACACCAGGCATCCTCAGTCACCATAAACAGTCCAAACCAGACACCAGGCATCCTCAGTCACCATAAGCAGTCCAAACCAGACACCAGGCATCCTCAGTCACCATAAGCAGTCCAAACCAGACACCAGGCATCCTCCATCACCATAAGCAGTCCAAACCAGACACCAGGCATCCTCAGTCACCATAAGCAGTCCAAACCAGACACCAGGCATCCTCAGAGTCACCATAAGCAGTCCAAACCAGACACCAGGCATCCTCCGTCACCATAAGCAGTCCAAACCAGACACCAGGTATCCTCATTGTCACCATAAGCAGTCCAAACCAGAACCAGGCATCCTCAGTCACCATAAGCAGTCCAAACCAGACACGAGGCACCCTCATAGTCACCATAAGCAGTCCAAACCAGACACCAGGCATCCTCAGTCACCATAAGCAGTCCAAACCAGACACCAGGCATCCTCAGTCACCATAAGCAGTCCAAACCAGACACCAGGCATCCTCATAGTCACCATAAGCAGTCCAAACCAGACACCAGGCATCCTCAGTCACCATAAGCAGTCCAAACCAGACACCAGGCATCCTCAAGTCACCATAAGCAGTCCAAACCAGACACCAGGCATCCTCAAGTCACCATAAGCAGTCCAAACCAGACACCAGGCATCCTCAGTCACCATAAGCAGTCCAAACCAGACACCAGGCATCCTCAGGTCACCATAAGCAGTCCAAACCAGACACCAGGCATCCTCAGTCACCATAAGCAGTCCAAACCAGACACCAGGCATCCTCAGTCACCATAAGCAGTCCAAACCAGACACCAGGCATCCTCAGTCACCATAAGCAGTCCAAACCAGACACCAGGCATCCTCAGTCACCATAAGCAGTCCAAACCAGACACCAGGCATCCTCAAGTCACCATAAACAGTCCAAACCAGACACCAGGCATCCTCAGTCACCATAAGCAGTCCAAACCAGACACCAGGCATCCTCAGAGTCACCATAAGCAGTCCAAACCAGACACCAGGCATCCTCAGAGTCACCATAAGCAGTCCAAACCAGACACCAGGCATCCTCAGTCACCATAAGCAGTCCAAACCAGACACCAGGCATCCTCATAGTCACCATAAGCAGTCCAAACCAGACACCAGGCATCCTCAGAGTCACCATAAGCAGTCCAAACCAGACACCAGGCATCCTCAGTCACCATAAGCAGTCCAAACCAGACACCAGGCATCCTCAGTCACCATAAGCAGTCCAAACCAGACACCAGGCATCCTCAGTCACCATAAGCAGTCCAAACCAGACACCAGGCATCCTCAGTCACCATAAGCAGTCCAAACCAGACACCAGGCACCCTCATAGTCACCATAAGCAGTCCAAACCAGACACCAGGCATCCTCAGTCACCATAAGCAGTCCAAACCAGACACCAGGCATCCTCAGAGTCACCATAAGCAGTCCAAACCAGACACCAGGCATCCTCAGAGTCACCATAAGCAGTCCAAACCAGACACCAGGCATCCTCAGTCACCATAAGCAGTCCAAACCAGACACCAGGCATCCTCCGTCACCATAAGCAGTCCAAACCAGACACCAGGTATCCTCATTGTCACCATAAGCAGTCCAAACCAGAACTAGGCATCCTCAGTCACCATAAGCAGTCCAAACCAGACACCAGGCATCCTCATAGTCACCATAAGCAGTCCAAACCAGACACCAGGCATCCTCAGTCACCATAAGCAGTCCAAACCAGACACCAGGCATCCTCAGTCACCATAAGCAGTCCAAACCAGACACCAGGCATCCTCATAGTCACCATAAGCAGTCCAAACCAGACACCAGGCATCCTCAGTCACCATAAGCAGTCCAAACCAGACACCAGGCATCCTCAAGTCACCATAAGCAGTCCAAACCAGACACCAGGCATCCTCAGGTCACCATAAGCAGTCCAAACCAGACACCAGGCATCCTCAGTCACCATAAGCAGTCCAAACCAGACACCAGGCATCCTCCGTCACCATAAGCAGTCCAAACCAGACACCAGGCATCCTCAGTCACCATAAGCAGTCCAAACCAGACACTAAGGCATCCTCCAGTCACCATAAGCAGTCCAAACCAGACACCAGGCATCCTCAGTCACCATAAACAGTCCAAACCAGACACCAGGCATCCTCAGTCACCATAAGCAGTCCAAACCAGACACCAGGCATCCTCATAGTCACCATAAGCAGTCCAAACCAGACACCAGGCATCCTCAGTCACCATAAGCAGTCCAAACCAGACACCAGGCATCCTCAAGTCACCATAAGCAGTCCAAACCAGACACCAGGCATCCTCCATCACCATAAGCAGTCCAAACCAGACACCAGGCATCCTCAGTCACCATAAGCAGTCCAAACCAGACACCAGGCATCCTCATAGTCACCATAAGCAGTCCAAACCAGACACCAGGCATCCTCAGTCACCATAAGCAGTCCAAACCAGACACCAGGCATCCTCAGTCACCATAAGCAGTCCAAACCAGACACCAGGCATCCTCAGAGTCACCATAAGCAGTCCAAACCAGACACCAGGCATCCTCAGTCACCATAAGCAGTCCAAACCAGACACCAGGCATCCTCAGTCACCATAAGCAGTCCAAACCAGACACCAGGCATCCTCAGTCACCATAAGCAGTCCAAACCAGACACCAGGCATCCTCAGTCACCATAAGCAGTCCAAACCAGACACCAGGCATCCTCATAGTCACCATAAGCAGTCCAAACCAGACACCAGGCATCCTCAGTCACCATAAGCAGTCCAAACCAGACACCAGGCATCCTCAGTCACCATAAGCAGTCCAAACCAGACACCAGGCATCCTCAGAGTCACCATAAGCAGTCCAAACCAGACACCAGGCATCCTCAGAGTCACCATAAGCAGTCCAAACCAGACACCAGGCATCCTCAGTCACCATAAGCAGTCCAAACCAGACACCAGGCATCCTCAGAGTCACCATAAGCAGTCCAAACCAGACACCAGGCATCCTCAAGTCACCATAAGCAGTCCAAACCAGACACCAGGCATCCCCAGAGTCACCATAAGCAGTCCAAACCAGACACCAAGGCATCCTCAGAGTCACCATAAGCAGTCCAAACCAGACACCAGGCATCCCCAGTCACCATAAGCAGTCCAAACCAGACACCAGGCATCCTCAGAGTCACCATAAGCAGTCCAAACCAGACACCAGGCACCCTCATAGTCACCATAAGCAGT
>NW_027031291.1:0-3355 GCF_034236695.1 Oncorhynchus nerka
TATATAGTACCCCTAGGTACATACAGCCC
This sequence comes from Oncorhynchus nerka, assembly GCF_034236695.1. NCBI lineage: Eukaryota > Metazoa > Chordata > Actinopteri > Salmoniformes > Salmonidae > Oncorhynchus > Oncorhynchus nerka. Next base: position 30 of record NW_027031291.1, read on the forward strand.
TTTTCAGTTATTTATATAGTTGCCCCTAGGTACATGCCTGCAACGCTGTTCGATTATTTATATAGTACCGCCCTAGGTACATACTGCCCTATTACTTTCGATTGTTTATGTAATTTGCCCTGGGTGCATGCCAGCCGTTTCGAGTTGTTTGCATATGGTGCCCCCTGGGTTGCGTACGTGCCCTTCTGAGTTGTTTATATGGTGCCCCTGGGTGCAGTGCCATGCACTCAGTTGTTTATGGTGCCCCTGGGTGCATGCCGCCCTTTTCAGTTGTTTATGGCAGCCCTAAGTTGCATGCAGTATCGATTGTTTATATGGTGCCCCTAGTACATGCTAGCCCTTTTCAATTATTTATATAGTGCCCCCTGGGTGCATGCCCAGCCTTTTCAGTTGTTTATGGTGCCCCTGGGTGCCATGCAGTAGCCTGATTATTTATGGTACCCCTAGGTACATACAGCCCTTTTCAATTGTTTATATAGTACCCCTAGGTACATACTGCCCTTTTCAATTATTTATATAGTACCCCCTAGGTACGTACACTGTTCAATTATTTATATAGTACCCCCTAGGTACATACAGCCCTTTTCAATTATTTATATAGTACCCCCTAGGTACATACAGCCCTTTTCAATTATTTATATAGTACCCCTAGGTACATACAGCCCTTTTCAATTATTATATAGTACCCCTAGGTACATACCAGCCCTTTTCAATTATTTATATAGTACCCCTAGATCATACAGCCCTTTTCAATTATTTATATAGACCTAGGTACATACAGCCCTTTCAATTATTATATAGTGCCCCTAGGTACATACAGCCCTTTTCAATTATTTATATAGTATTTCCTAGGTACATACAGTCCATTTCAATTATTTATATAGTACCCTAGGTACATACAGCCCTTTTCAATTATTTATATGGTACCCCTAGGTACATACATGCCCTTTCAAATTATTTATATAGTACCCTTAGTTACATGCCGCCTTTTCAGTTATTTATATGGTTGCTCCTAATTTCTGAGATTATATGTCTAGTGCCCTTTTCAATTATTTATATAGTACCCCTAGGTACATACAGCCCTTTTCAATTATTTATATAGTACCCCTAGGTACATACAGCCCTTTCAATTATTTATATAGTACCCCTAGGTACATAGTGCCTTTTCAATTATTTATATAGTACCCCTAGGTACATACAGCCCTTTTCAATTATTTATATAGTACCCCTAGGTACATACAGCACTTTTCAATTATTTATATAGTACCCCTAGGTACATACAGCCCTTTTCAATTATTTATATAGTACCCCTAGGTACATACAGCCCTTTTCAATTATTTATATAGTACCCCTAGGTACATACAGCCCTTTTCAATTATTTATATAGTACCCCTAGGTACATACAGCCCTTTTCAATTATTTATATAGTACCCCTAGGTACATACAGCCCTTTTCAATTATTTATATAGTACCCCTAGGTGACATACAGCCCTTTTCAATTATTTATATAGTACCCCTAGGTACATACAGCCCTTTTCAATTATTTATATAGTACCCCTAGGTACATGCAGCCCTTTCAATTATTTATATAGTACCCCTAGGTACATACAGCCCTTTTCAATTATTTATATAGTACCCCTAGGTACATGCAGCCCTTTTCAATTATTTATGTAGTACCCCTAGGTACATACAGCCCTTTTCAATTATTTATATAGTACCCCTAGGTACATACAGCCCTTTTCAATTGATTTATATAGTACCCCTAGGTACATACAGCCCTTTTCAATTATTTATATAGTACCCCTAGGTACATACAGCCCTTTTCAATTATTTATATAGTACCCCTAGGTACATACAGCCCTTTTCAATTATTTATATAGTACCCCTAGGTACATACAGCCCTTTTCAATTATTTATATAGTACCCCTAGGTACATACAGCCCTTTTCAATTATTTATATAGTACCCCCTAGGTACATACAGCCCTTTTCAATTATTTATATAGTACCCCTAGGTACATACAGCCCTTTTCAATTATTTATATAGTACCCCTAGGTACATACAGCCCTTTTCAATTATTTATATAGTACCCCTAGGTACATACAGCCCTTTTCAATTATTTATATAGTACCCCTAGGTACATACCAGCCCTTTTCAATTATTTATATAGTACCCCTAGGTACATACAGCCCTTTTCAATTATTTATATAGTACCCCTAGGTACATACTAGCCTTTTCAATTATTTATATAGTACCCCTAGGTACATACAGCCCTTTTCAATTATTTATATAGTACCCCTAGGTGCATACAGCCCTTTTCAATTATTTATATAGTACCCCTAGGTACATACAACCCTTTTCAATTATTTATATAGTACCCCTAGGTACATACAGCCCTTTTCAATTATTTATATAGTACCCTAGGTACATACCGCCCTTTTCAATTATTTATATAGTACCCCTAGGTACATACAGCCCTTTTCAATTATTTATATAGTACCCCTAGGTACATACAGCCCTTTTCAATTATTTATATAGTACCCCTAGGTACATACAGCCCTTTTCAATTATTTATATAGTACCCCTAGGTACATACAGCCCTTTTCAATTATTTATATAGTACCCCTAGGTACATACAGCCCTTTTCAATTATTTATATAGTACCCCTAGGTACATACAGCCCTTTTCAATTATTTATATAGTACCCCTAGGTACATACCGCCTTTTCAATTATTTATATAGTACCCCTAGGTACATACAGCCCTTTTCAATTATTTATATAGTACTCCTAGGTACATACAGCCCTTTTCAATTATTTATATAGTACCCCTAGGTACATAGCAGCCCTTTTCAATTATTTATATAGTACCCCTAGGTACATACAGCCCTTTTCAATTATTTATATAGTACCCCTAGGTACATACAGCCCTTTCAATTATTTATAGTAGTACCCTAGGTACATACTAGCCCTTTTCAATTATTTATATAGTACTCCCTAGGTACATACAGCCCTTTTCAATTATTTATATAGTACCCCTAGGTACATACAGCCCTTTTCAATTATTTATATAGTACCCCTAGGTACATACAGCCCTTTTCAATTATTTATATAGTACCCCTAGGTACATACAGCCCTTTTCAATTATTTATATAGTACCCCTAGGTACATACAGCCCTTTTCAATTATTTATATAGTACCCCTAGGTCACATACAGCCCTTTTTCAGTGTTTATATAGTACCCCTAGGTACATACAGCCCTTTTCAATTATTTATATAGTACCCCTAGGTACATACAGCCCTTTTCAATTATTTATATAGTGCCCTAG
>NW_027031292.1:0-3355 GCF_034236695.1 Oncorhynchus nerka
AAAGGTCATAAGGGGCAGCAGGTATTCTAGTGGTTAGAGCGTTGGACTAGTGACCGAAAGGTTGCTAAATCGAATCCCTGAGCTGACAAGGTAAACATCTGTCGTTCTGCCCCTGAACAAGACAGTTAACCCGCTGTTCCTAGGCTGTCATTGAAAATAAGAGTTTGTTCTTAAATGACTTGCCTTGGTAAAAAAATAAAAAATAAGCAAGTCATAACCAACCAAGTCATAAACCGCTGGTTCTCTTCTAAATACAGAATGAGGCCCATATACCAGCATTGGTAGAATGACTCATGATAGTGTGAGTATTGGGTTGAGACAGCTGCAGAGAGACAGGACATCTTAAAAGCTTCCAACTAACAATAAGCCTCCTATCCAATCATTCTAGTGACATTTTTAAAGCTTCTGAGAGAACTGATTACAGGCCTTAGTTCAACCAAGACAAAGCCTCCTATCTAATCATTAACAGCATTAGGGTCATGTCAGGTAATACATCATGTACAAAGACCTCTATATTACGGCTGAGAACAGCACTTTAAAATCTTCATACAATGACTGACTGTAAGCTAATCTACCGTAACTGTATCATGCCAACACAGTGAGTCAGTGTACCTGGACAGGTCCAGACCTGGGTGAATCATTCTCTCTCTCTCTCTCTCTCTCTCTCTCTCTCTCTCTCTCCCTGTCTCTCTCTCTCTCCTGTCTCTCTCTCTCTCCTCTCTCTCTCTCTCATTTGAACACCTTCCAAGTAGAGGAGTGATGCTAGCAGAATCCGTCCAGTTCATAAACCATGCTCTCCAATCATCTCTCTCTCTCTCTCTCTCTCTCTCTCTCTCTCTCTCTCTCTCTCTCTCTCTCTCTCTCTCTCTCTCTCTCTCTCTCTCTCTCTCTCTCTCTCTCTCTCTCTCTCTCTCTCTCTCTCTCTCTCTCTCTCTCTCTCTCAACATCCACCTGGAATTCAGTGCGTGCGTGTCCGTAGACAGAAGGTCTGGTGTTCCATGGGACCGTGGCCACGTTCCCAATCCCACTCTGGGAATATCTCTCATCAGCCTCTGTCATCATTCCCAAATGGAATTGGCCCATTTACTTTGCACTGTACACTACTGAGTGTGTTTTCTCTTGCTCAAATAATTGCCGCCACAGATTTCAAGAAATGTTGCGTATTTTTTTTAACGTGATTGAGTCATATTTCTTTGCAAACTTTCTGTTGAAGCTTGCATCGATGCATGCTTCAAAAATAGGTACAAACAGAGTAGTGCCTTCAGTGCTCCGTTTCGCATACTTTGATTTGGACTCGTACTCCGACCCCCCCGTGCTCCGTTTCGCATACTTTGATTTGGACTCGTACTCCGACCCCCCCGTGCTCCGTTTCGCATACTTTGATTTGGACTCGTACTCCGACCCCCCCGTGCTCCGTTTCGCATACTTTGATTTGGACTCGTACTCCGACCCCCCGTATCCCGTTTCGCATACTTTGATTTGGACTCGTGACCCGACCCCCCCACCCTCCAGCTCACATAATATTAGTTTTAGGTCATTTTTGCCTGTTAAATGATCTGTTTAGCTACATTATTATAATTCACAAATAGCTAACTGATAGTTATGAAAACGATTGCTTTGTGTATATCTTGTTTCGTCTATTGTTGCCATTGTCCTGGGGGTGAAGCATAAGGTAATACAGTAGGGGGAGTGCGAGTGCTCCCCCTACCAGTTGGAGAATTGGGGAGGACGGGCTCATGGTAATGGCTGGAGTGGAATAGGCAGAATGGTATTTGTCACATGTGCCGAATAGAACAGGTGTGTAGACCTTACAGTGAAGCCCTTAACCACCAATGCAGTTTTAAGAAAAATACAAAATGAAAATAAAAGTAACAAATAATTAAACAGCAGCAATAAAGTAACAATAACGAGGTTATATACAGGGGGTACCAGTACAGAGTCAATGTGGAGGTTATATACAGGGGTACCGGTACAGAGTCAATGTGGAGGCTATATACAGGGGGTACCAGTACAGAGTCAATGTGGAGGCTATATACAGGGGGTACCGGTACAGAGTCAATGTGGAGGCTATATACAGGGGTACCAGTACAGAGTCAATGTGGAGGTTATATACAGGGGTACCAGTACAGAGTCAATGTGGAGGCTATATACAGGGGGTACCAGTACAGAGTCAATGTGGAGGTTATATACAGGGGGTACCGGTACAGAGTCAATGTGGAGGTTATATACAGGGGGTACCAGTACAGAGTCAATGTGGAGGCTATATACAGGGGGTACCGGTACAGAGTCAATGTGGAGGCTATATACAGGGGTACCAGTACAGAGTCAATGTGGAGGTTATATACAGGGGGTACCAGTACAGAGTCAATGTGGAGGCTATATACAGGGGTACCGGTACAGAGTCAATGTGGAGGCTATATACAGGGGTACCGGTACAGAGTCAATGTGGAGGCTATATACAGGGGTACCAGTACAGAGTCAATGTGGAGGCTATATACAGGGGTACCAGTACAGAGTCAATGTGGAGGCTATATACAGGGGTACCGGTACAGAGTCAATGTGGAGGCTATATACAGGGGTACCAGTACAGAGTCAATGTGGAGGCTATATACAGGGGTACCGGTACAGAGTCAATGTGGAGGCTATATACAGGGGTACCGGTACAGAGTCAATGTGGAGGCTATATACAGGGGGTACCAGTACAGAGTCAATGTGGAGGCTATATACAGGGGTACCGGTACAGAGTCAATGTGGAGGCTATATACAGGGGTACCGGTACAGAGTCAATGTGGAGGCTATATACAGGGGTACCAGTACAGAGTCAATGTGGAGGCTATATACAGGGGTACCAGTACAGAGTCAATGTGGAGGCTATATACAGGGGTACCAGTACAGAGTCAATGTGGAGGCTATATACAGGGGGTACCGGTACAGAGTCAATGTGGAGGCTATATACAGGGGGTACCGGTACAGAGTCAATGTGGAGGCTATATACAGGGGGTACCAGTACAGAGTCAATGTGGAGGCTATATACAGGGGTACCGGTACAGAGTCAATGTGGAGGCTATATACAGGGGGTACCAGTACAGAGTCAATGTGGAGGCTATATACAGGGGTACCGGTACAGAGTCAATGTGGAGGCTATATACAGGGGTACCGGTACAGAGTCAATGTGGAGGTTATATACAGGGGTACCGGTACAGAGTCAATGTGGAGACTATATACAGAGGGTACCGGTACAGAGTCAATGTGGAGGCTATATACAGGGGTACCGGTACAGAGTCAATGTGGAGGCTATATACAGAGGGTACCGGTACAGAGTCAATGTGGAGGCTATATACAGGGGTACCAGTAC
>NW_027031293.1:0-3359 GCF_034236695.1 Oncorhynchus nerka
GGGCCGGGGGTCTTCCCAGTATGAGAGGAGTTGCTCGATTCATTGAACAAAACTTTTCCATAAAGTTAGAGTGAACCAAGGTGGCTGACTAGCTGTTGATGTTGAAGAAGCGTCCCGCCTACTAGAATATACGTCACAGTGGCAGAATCACCTGAAAGATGCAAATCGCCACCTGCTGACTGAAGTTGGTATCACAGTTGAGAAAATACTTTCAGACAAAAAGCTAAAAAGCGACTGCCCCTAAAAACCAACGACTCCCTTTGAAAACGGACGATGTGGCATCAGAAACATGTATTATAGTGTAAAAATGTACTGCAAAGTGCAGCTAAATAGAATAACTTTGATCATACCCAGTCAGCACGTGACGTCCAAGGACGTCGAATTATGGGCGATATCAGGTCTGTCTGTTGTGGCCCCTATTTCACCCCAAAATGGGTTGTGGATAACTATTTAAATGTCTCTCGGACAAGGTGACTTTTATCAATATACACTCTAAAAAGTAAAGGTTCCTGGAGTATCCTTTAGGGGTTCTTCAAATTGAAACTGTGGGGGAACCCCTAACAGTTATTTGAAGAACCTTTTGTGGGAACCCCTATAAGTTATTTGAAGAAAGAACCCCTTATCATGGTTCCTCAAAGAACCTTTTGGGGTTCATTTTTGAAATACTCCCTTCCCACCATCCATTATAAAAACATATTTTAATAATAATAATAACAATATTGATTTAAATAATTCATTGTTTATTTAGTGGCACCACAAACGTGAATTAATATTTACAAAACAATTTACCAATCAAAACACATGACAAAATTGCAACATTTCTGCAAACATGTCAGACCATAATAAATAATACATTTACTTTGTATAGAGCTTTTCATGACATTTAAAAAATAAATAATGATATACAATAAAAACATTAAAAATGAATCATAGATAAACTAACAATATTGTAGACTTGATGCTAAATACAGATTTTTCAGCTTTAGTGTGTATATCGTATCCACTTAGTTATGTTAGGAAGTTTGCCATCTTTATGACCGGTCCTGGTAACTTCACCCAACTTCTCTTCTCCCCAGAACACAGTAACTTAACAACATAAGTGTTTTCTGACATTTTGGGAAATTTAAGGGAACATTTAAAATAAAAAATACAGCCCTAGCAGAGCCCCATGTCCCATGGGGACGTCCTCGAGGGCGTGGATGTTCTCCCCATCAGCGGGATTTCACTCTCATGGTGAAATGGATTTCCGCCGATGTGCAGTAAAGGAGTGAAGAGCGGTGAAATCTGTGTCAACAAAAGTAAGAAAATTTGAATTCACATACAATTAACAAAGCACATAACATATGCTCAGCTGTAGTTTTATATAAGCATTAGTAAAGTAAATAATAAATAATAAAGTAAAGCAATGATCTTACTACACTTGCTGATTTTATTACAAAATACATTCGAGAAGGAATAAGAGCAAATCCCTCTTCTGTATAGTCCTTCGGGGACTGTCAAAACAGCAGGATGATGTCCTCACCCTGCCCCGCCTCTCTACCTCTACTAGTCCTTGAATTGTCTTGTCTTTATCCATTCCATGGACTTGATTCATTTCTGAGAAGATCTGAAAAGATCATTTGCACACATTTGTATGCTAATAGATTTCAGTTTGTTTTGACTGCTATGTAGGTTAAATGTACACTTCAAATGTAGCTGTCCTACAACATATCTGTTCCTTCTTCTTGATCCCAGTTGAATGCAAAATAGAAGAACAAATTGGAGAAAGCACTAGTCAATACAGTACTGCCATACAGTAACAGAAGTGCCATACAGACCTAATATCACATTTCAATATACCTTTGTACACAAATTGTTCAATATTTTAAGATATTAATTTCCCTCCACAAGGGGGCGTACATGTAACGTTTCCAAAATGGGATAGTATTGTCCATGTAAGGTTTCCAAAATGGGAGAGTATTGTATATGTAACGTTTCCAAAATGGAATAGTATTGTCCATCTAACGTTATGCCCCCTTGTGAGTTAATAGTATTGCATGTTGTAGCAGGGTATATAAAGAGGAAGACCTCCATTGACGATTCAGTTCGTTGTAAAATCTCGTCTGGACAGGTCACCGTCCTTAGTTAGTTAGCTAGTTCATTATCACAAAAGTGAGAACTGCTCTAAATTGGAAAATGAACGTTAATGAGTGTAAAGCCATGTTGGCTTTATGGAGACGATATACAATATATGGGAAAGAATATAGTCGAGGGAAATAATCCAAACCTAGTTGTGCCTAGTTAGGACATAACGTTATCTAGCTAGATAACGGTACTGTACTGTAGCTCATACAACGCCGACGGTAAAACGCGGCTTTCTAATATTTAAGGTAATTAACTATAGTAACGTTATGGAAGATATTCACAGAAAACCATCATTGTCTTCGTTATTCATTTTTAGTATGTTATATTAATATATATACATTATTTCGAGATATATTCAGAGGCAAACATCAACCCAACTTAACCTTTTTAACTTGTTGCCGCATCCAAACTTGTCACCATCGTTTTCAGTTGTAATTGCGAAGTTCCCGGAAGAAGTCCAGCAACAACGGAGGTTCCTCGATGAACCCAACTTCTAACAAGTTATTTGAATAACCTTTTGGAGCTGTTTTTCACTGACCAAGAACCCTACGGCTCTTAGGGGATCTGAGAACAACTCCAGTTGAACCCTTCATTTTAGAGTTGTAGTCGGATCCATTTACTCTCAGATTCAAAACATGATGATTAGCATCAACGATCAAGTCAGCTGCTGCTGTTCCAATACAGTATGAGGTGAGACGGTGAACTGACGTTGAACTGGGCAGTCAGCTGCTCCAATACAGTATGAGGTGAGACGGTGAACTGATGTTGAATCATAATGATTAAGTTAATTAAAATTAATTAGGGAAACTGTTACATGTTGTTGATTTCAACATTTTTCATTTCAACAAATGGACTGGGTTTGTTGAAAAGTGATAAACATACATACCATAGTGGAAGATATACTGAATTTAAACTAAGATGTGTTGCTTTGGCACATATATGTTCATAGGTTTAGCAAGACTATTTTGATTGGTCAGTCATTGGATTAATTTGTTTTGCAATATGTTCAAATCAAACTTTATTTATACAGCACATTTTTATTAATTTAACCTTTATTTAAGAATAAAATCTTATTTTCAATGACGGCCTTGGAACAGTGTGTTAACAGCCTTGTTCAAATACACCTCTGCTGTTTCAATTAGGATCGACAGAACTGTACCTTGTCAGCTCGGGGTTTCAACTTGCAACCTTTCAGTTACTAGTCCAATGCTCTAACCACTAGGCTGCTGCCCAAT
>NW_027031294.1:0-3361 GCF_034236695.1 Oncorhynchus nerka
TGACTCTTATACCTTAAGATGTTTCAACTTTTTCAACATATCCTGGAATGTGTGGCGGAAATATTTCAAGGGAATTGTTGCTCAGTAGGTCTTCAACGTAGCCTGGGGCGTTGTGTGTTTCAGCTGTAGGGAAGTCTGTTGTCTTTGTCTTGCCAAACACAGAAGCAACAATGTAAGCGTTGTTGGCCGACTCAACAGTCAAACACCCAGGTTACAATAAGGAACTGGAGATTTTTACTGTATATCAGGAGAATTGAACTCTGACCCTACGAGGTCCGGAGCCTGCTGCTTTTCTATTCTCCTGGTAATGAATTGCAGCCACCCCAGGTATAAGTCAGTCCCTGGTTAGTGGGAACAATGAAACAAAGCAGGGACTGGCTTTGAGGTCCGGATTGAATTTGAGGGCTGTAGGTCATTCATTGTGCCATAGTGGTTATGTCTCTCTCTTCCCCATCCTGAGACTAGAGCAGGGCTGTCAGCATCAGTTCTGTGGAAGGCTGTAGGTCATTCATTGTGCCATAGTGGTTATGTCTCTCTCTTCCCCATCCTTTAGACTAGAGCAGGGCTGTCAGCATCAGTTCTGTGGAAGGCTGTAGGTCTTCTGGTTTTTCTCATGTTCCCTTTCATTTGTGTCCATTTAAGAACTAGACAACCAGCTAAAGGGAATTTCCTTACTGGTGACCTTAATTAATCATTCAAGTAGAAGGGAGAACTGAAAACCTGCAGCCACTCGGCCCTCCAGGAATTGAGTTTGTCCCCCCTGGACTACCCCAGGTATCAGGCTAGAAATAAGACTAGCTTAGGCAGTATGTCTCAATCCTGGTCCTAGCACTCTAGAACCAGGATGGAGAAGCACTGAGCTAAGGGAGTGGGGACAGCCATCACCGAGGGAGGAATAGAATCTGGGATGGGATGCTTTTTGGAATGGCTCTGAGAGATACATGTTATCCAACTCTGTATGTACTGTACATGATTTAAACATGGTGTTTTTATTATTTCTTAACTTATTTCAGATGGAGGATGTGTCATTCTCTGGTTCCTAAGTGTAATTATTGTTGCTGATGATAATTATTGTTGTTGTATATTGTTATTGTTAATGAATGCTATTTTTAATATAAACATAAAGGCCAGAATTATATTAATATAATGAACGTGTGTATCGTCTTTCCTTATTTGACTTTGACATACACACACTCAAGCACATACACTCATACCTAATGAAATGATGTAACGCACGCAGTGTGTGTGTGTGTGTGTGTGTATATATACAGTATATGTGTGTGTGTGCGTGTGTGCACATGCGTGTGTACACATGCGTGTGTGCATGCGTGTGTGTGTGTGTGTGTGTGTGTGTATGTGTGTGTGTGTGTGCGTGTGTGTGTGTGTGTGTGTGTGTGTGTGTGTGTGTGTGTGTGTGTGTGTGTGTGTTTTGATCGTGTTATGGTTCTATCCTAATCTTTGACTATGACAGCATGTTCTGAGCATGGAGACAGAGGACAGATGACAGGAAGGACACAGGAGGGAGAAAGAGGAGAGATGACAGGGAAAGAGGGAAGGACACAGGAGGGAGAAAGAGGAGAGATGACAGGGAAAGAGGGAAGGACACAGGAGGGAGAAAGAGGAGAAAAGACAGGGAAAGAGAAGACAGGAGGGAGAAAGAGGGACACAGGAAAGAGGGAAAGAACAGGAGGAGAAAGAGGAGAGACAGAGAAAGAGGAAAGGACACAGGAGGAGAAAGAGGAGAGATGACAGGGAAAGAGGGAAGGACACAGGAGGGAGAAAGAGGAGAGATGACAGAGAAAGAGGGAAGGACACAGAGGAGAAAGAGGAGAAGATAGAGAAAGAGGGAAGGACACAGGAGGGAGAAAGAGGAGAAAAGACAGAGAAAGAGGGAAGGACACAGAGGGAGAAAGAGGAGAGATGACAGGAAAGAGGGAATGGACACAGTGAGGGAAAGAGGAGAGATGACAGGAAAGAGTGGAAGGACACAGAGGAGAGAAAGAGGAGAGATGACAGGGAAAGAGGGAAGGACACAGGAGGGAGAAGAGGAGAGATGACAGGGAAAGAGGGAAGGACACAGGAGGGAGAAAGAGGAGAATGACAGGAAAGAGGGAAGGACACAGGAGGGAGAAAGGAGAGATGGCAGGGAAAGAGGGAAGGACACAGGAGGGAGAAAGAGGAGAGATGACAGGGAAAGAGGGAAGGACACAGGAGGGAGAAAGAGGAGAGATGACAGGAAGAGGGAAGGACACAGGAGGGAGAAGAGGAGATGACAGGGAAAGAGGGGAAGGACACTAGGAGGGGAGAAAAGAGGAGAAAGAGACAGGGAAAGAGGGAAGGACACAGGAGGGAGAAAAGAGGAGAGATGACAAGGGAGAGAGGGAAGGACACAGGAGGGAGAAAGAGGAGAATGACAGGGAAAGAGGGAAGGACACAGGAGGGAGAAAGAGGAGAGATAGACAGGAAAGAGGGAAGGACCTAGGAGGGAGAAAGAGAGAGAGGATGACAGAAAGAGGGAAGGACACAGGAGGGAGAAAAGAGGAGAGATGACAGGGAAAGAGGGAAGGACACGAGGAGGGAGAAAGAGGAGAGATAGACCAGAGAAAGAGGAAGGACTGGGAGGGAGAAAGAGAGAGAAGACAGGGAAGAGGGAGGACCACAGGAGGGGGGGAGGAGAATAGACAGGGAAGAGGGAAGGACCAGGAGGGGAGAAAGAGGAGAGATAGACAGGGAGAGAGGAAGGACCTAGAGGGAGAAAGAGGAGAGATGACAGGAAAGAGGGAAGGACAAGGAGGGAGAAAAGAGGCAGATGACAGGGGAAGAGGAAGGACATAGGAGGGAGAAGAGGAGAGATGACAGGGGAAAAGGGAAGGACCTAGGAGGGAGAAAGGAGAATGACAGGGAAGAGGGAAGGACCAGGAGAGAGAAAGGAGGAGAGATGACAGGGGAAAGAGGAAGGAACAGGAGGGAGAAGAGGAGAGATGACAGGGGAAAGAGGGAAGGACACAGGAGGGAGAAAGAGGAGAATAGACAGGAAAGAGGGAAGGACACTAGGAGGGAGAAAGAGAGAGATGACAGGCGAAGAGGAAGCCACACAGGAGGGAGAAAGAGGAGAGACGATCATGGAAGAAAGAGGGAAGGACACAGGAGGGAGAAAGAGGAGGATGACAGGAAAGAGGGAAGGACACAGGAGGGAGAAAGAGGAGAGATGACGAGGGAAAGAGGGAAGGACACAGGAGGGAGAGAAGAGGAGAGATGACAGGGAAAGAGGGAAGGACACAGGAGGGAGAAAGAGGAGAGATGACAGGAAAGAGGGAAGTACCGAGGAGAAAGGAGATACAGGGAAGAGGGAGAACAGGAG
>NW_027031295.1:0-3363 GCF_034236695.1 Oncorhynchus nerka
CTCTCTCTATTCTCTGACCTCTCCCCCTCTCATTCTCTGATCCTCTCCCACCTCTCTCTTTATTCTCTGATCCTCTCCCACCTCTCTCTTTATTCTCTGATCTCCTCTCCCACCTCTCTCTTTATTCTCTCCTCTCCCACCTCTCTCTTTATTCTCTGTCCTCTCCCCTCTCTCTTTATTCTCTGATCCTCTCCACTCTCTCTTTATTCTCTGATCCTCTCCCACCTCTCTTTATTCTCTGATCCTCTCCCACCTCTCTCTTTATTCTCTCTCCTCTCCACCTCTCTCTTTATTCTCTGATCCTCTCCCACCTCTCTCTTTATTCTCTGAACCTCTCCCCTCTCTCTTTATTCTCTGATCCCTCTCCCACCTCTCTTTATTCTCTGGTCCTCTCCACTCTCTCTTTATTCTCTGATCCTCTCCCACCTCTCTCTTCATTCTCTGATCCTCTCCACCTCTCTCTTTATTCTCTGATCCTCTCCCACCTCTCTCTTTATTCTCTGATCCCTCTCCCACCTCTCTCTTTATTCTCTGATCCTCTCCCACCTCTCTCTTTATTATCTGATCCTCTCCACCTCTCTCTTCATTCTCTGCTCCTCTCCCACCTCTCTCTTTATTCTCTCTCCCTCTCCCACCTCTCTCTTTATTCTCTGATCCTCTCCCACCTCTCTTTATTCTCTCTCCTCTCCCACCTCTCTCTTTATTCTCTAGATCCTCTCCCACCTCTCTCTTTATTCTCTGATCCTCTCCACCTCTCTCTTTATTCTCTGCTCCTCTCCCACCTCTCTCTTTATTCTCTGATCCTCTCCCACCTCTCTCTTTATTCTCTGATCCTCTCCCACCTCTCTCTTTATTCTCTGATCCTCTCCCACCTCTCTCTTTATTCTCTGCTCCTCTCCCACCTCTCTCTTTATTCTCTGATCCTCTCCCACCTCTCTCTTTATTCTCTATCCTCTCCCACCTCTCTCTTTATTCTCTGATCCTCTCCCACCTCTCTCTTTATTCTCTCATCCTCTCCACCTCTCTCTTTATTCTCTTCTCCTCTCCCACCTCTCTCTTTATTCTCTCTCCCTCTCCACCTCTCTCTTTATTCTCTGATCCTCTCCCACCTCTCTCTTTATTCTCTGATCCTCTCCACCTCTCTCTTTATTCTCTCATCCTCTCCCCTCTCTCTTTATTCTCTGATCCTCTCCCACCTCTCTCTTTATTCTCTGATCCTCTCCCACCTCTCTCTTTATTCTCTGATCCTCTCCACCTCTCTCTTTATTCTCTGTCCTCTCTCCCTCTCTCTCTTTATTCTCTCTCCCTCTCCCACCTCTCTCTTTATTCTCTCGATCCTCTCCCACCTCTCTCTTTATTCTCTGCTCCCTCTCACCTCTCTCTTTATTCTCTGATCCTCTCCCACCTCTCTCTTTATTCTCTGATCCTCTCCCACCTCTCTCTTTATTCTCTCTCCCTCTCCCACCTCTCTCTTTATTCTCTGATCCTCTCCCACCTCTCTCTTTATTCTCTGACCCTCTCCACCTCTCTCTTTATTCTCTGATCCTCTCCACCTCTCTCTTTATTCTCTGATCCTCTCCACCTCTCTCTTTATTCTCTGCTCCCTCTCCCACCTCTCTCTTTATTCTCTCTCCCTCTCCCACCTCTCTCTTTATTCTCTGATCCTCTCCACCTCTCTCTTTATTCTCTGATCCTCTCACCTCTCTCTTTATTCTCTGATCCTCTCCCACCTCTCTCTTTATTCTCTGATCCTCTCACCTCTCTCTTTATTCTCTGATCCTCTCCCACCTCTCTCTTTATTCTCTGATCCTCTCCCACCTCTCTCTTTATTCTCTGATCCTCTCCACCTCTCTCTTTATTCTCTCTGTCCCTCTCCCACCTCTCTCTTTATTCTCTGATCCTCTCCCACCTCTCTCTTTATTCTCTCGACCTCTCCCACCTCTCTCTTTGTTCTCTGATCCTCTCCACCTCTCTCTTTATTCTCTGATCCTCTCCCACCTCTCTCTTTATTCTCTGACCCTCTCCCACTCTCTCTTTATTCTCTGATCCTCTCCCACCTCTCTCTTTATTCTCTGCTCCTCTCCACCTCTCTCTTTATTCTCTGATCCTCTCCCACCTCTCTCTTTATTCTCTGATCCTCTCCACCTCTCTCTTTATTCTCTGATCCTCTCCCACTCTCTCTTTATTCTCTCGATCCTCTCCCACCTCTCTCTTTATTCTCTGATCCTCTCCCACCTCTCTCTTTATTCTCTCGATCCTCTCCCACCTCTCTCTTTATTCTCTGATCCTCTCCACCTCTCTCTTTATTCTCTATACTCTCCCACCTCTCTCTTCCATTCTCTGATTCCTCTCCACCTCTCTCTTCATTCTCTGATCCTCTCCACCTCTCTTCATTCTCTGATCCTCTCCCACCTCTCTCTTCCATTCTCTCGATCCTCTCCCACCTCTCTCTTCATTCCTGATCTCACCTCTCCACCTCTCTCTTTATTCTCTATCTGATCTCTCCACCTCTCTCTTTATTCTCTAGTCCCTCTCCCACCTCTCTCTTTATTCTCTGATCCTCTCCCACCTCTCTCTTCATTCTCTGACCTCTCCTCCACTTCTCTTTTTGTTCTGACCCTCCACCTCTCTCATTATCTGATCCCTCCCACCTCTCTTCATTCTCTGATCCCCTCCCACCTCTCTTCATTCTCTGACCTCTCCCACCCTCTTTATTCTCTCTCCCTCTCCCACTCTCTCTTATTCTCTGATCCTCTCCCACCTCTCTTTTATTCTCTGATCCTCTCCCACCTCTCTCTTTATTCTCTGATCCTCTCCCACCTCTCTCTTTATTCTCTGATCCTCTCCCACCTCTCTCTTTATTCTCTGATCCTCTCCCACCTCTCTCTTTATTCTCTGATCCTCTCCCACCTCTCTCTTTCATTATCTGATCCTCTCCCACCTCTCTCTTCATTATCTGGATCCTCTCCACCTCTCTCTTCTATTATCTGATCCTCTCCCACCTCTCTCTTTATTCTCTCTCCCTCTCCACCTCTCTCTTCTATTCTCTGATCCCTCCCCACCTCTCTCTTTGTTCTCTCGATCCCCTCCCACCTCTCTCTTTATTCTCTGATCCTCTCCCACCTCTCTCTTTATTCTCTGATCCTCTCCCACCTCTCTCCTTATTCTCTGGACCCTCTCCCACCTCTCTTTATTCTTCTGAACTCTCCCACCTCTCTCTTTATTCTCTCTCCCTCTCCCACCTCTCTTTATTCTCTAGACCTCTCCACCTCTCTCTTTATTCTCTGATCCCCTCCCCCTCTCTTCATTCTCTGGATCTCCCCACCTCTCTCTATATTCTCGCCTCTCCACCTCTCTACTCTC
>NW_027031296.1:0-3364 GCF_034236695.1 Oncorhynchus nerka
TACATTTACATGATTAGCTCAATCAGGTAATAGTAATTACGGAGAAATTATTTTATAGAATAGCATGTCATATCACTTAATCCGGCATAGCCAAAGACACGACAAGGCCTACATTGTTTAGGTACTAGTAATCGTTGTACACGAACGATCATGTTCTCTTCTGGCCATTACACACATCAGCAATGGCCACTATGAAGCCTAATCTCTCAGATCATGATCAATTTGCATTTGTATGGTTCAAGCTCTGGTCAGTGCTACAGCAGCTGTTGCATACCAATGTTTAGTCCTGAATACAGACCATACCGCTATACAAATGTCAGTGTGGATGACTCCTTGCTATGTTATTCAGTATATCCACTTAACCCTAGTGTAGTGCAGTGCCCCCTCAGATTTGTCCTGGTTTTACATTTTTCAGATGTTCAATTAATTACTAAACAATTAAGCCCATGTTTTATCATAATTACTTACAAACAACAAAAAAATCCATCATCGGTATTTTGCTGAGGGGGCACACTGACTGGTTCCTTCCAAGGTGCATAGAGCATAAGAGATGCCTAGGAAGGATGCTAGATACTCTAGTGGATGCAGTATCGTCAGGGGAGGAGAGAGTGACACTACGGTTGATTTGATTTTAGCTGCCAGTGACAGGCAATAGGTATGTTTGTAAATGAATCTGATCAAGCTATGTAGCCTATTGATTCCTTCTTGATGAATAAATCAATAAATCATCATTTTTTTCCCTCCGTAATACTAGCCACCCTAGCAATTTTATGAAGTTGGCTTTAGCTAACCAGCTAGATTGGGAACCCATCTTACAACCTCATAAAACTAGATACAAAGCCATTTCAAGCTATCTGTCACGCCCTGGTCGAAGTATTTTGTGTTTTTCTTTATGTTTTGGTCAGGCCAGGGTGTGACATGGGTTTTGTATGTGGTGTGTAGCTTAGTGGGATGGTAGCTTAGTGGGGTGTTCTGGGAGAGTCTATGGCTGTCTGAAGTGGTTCTCAATCAGAGGCAGGTGTTTACCGTTGTCTCTGATTGGGAACCATATTTAGGCAGCCATATTCTTTGGTTGTATTGTGGGTGATTGTCCTGTGTGTCTTGATGTCCTTGTTAGAGGTTTGTAGACACATGTATAGGCTGTTTTCGGTTTTCGTTTCGTTTATTGTTTTGTTGAGTTTGTGTGTTGATTCGTGTTAAGTTGTTTTATTAAACATGGATCGAAATCTACACGCTGCAGTTTGGTCCGACTCTCCTTCACCAGTAGAAAGCCGTTACACTATCAATCAAGTTAGAGTAGCTTGTCTTATCGATCTTGGCATTGCCAAACTTTAGAAAAGCAAGCAATTACTAAATGTACTGATTAAGACAACATTCCTTTCAATATTTCACCCACAGAGATGCAGAGAAGCATATTTAGTTTCTTCTTTTTAAAGAACCACCAGTCAGGAGGATACAGACACCAAGGGTTTGCTTACATATCCAGAAAAGTACTTGATTTAAATGACAATTTAACAATTAAATGCTTAGATAACCTACGGAGAAGAATATATATATATTTATTTTTTTACATAGTATTGGGAGTAGACCGATTATTATTTTTCAACACCGATACCGATTGAGGACCAAAAAAAGGCCGATACTCATTAAATCGGCTGATTTTTTATATATGCAATAATGCCAATTACAACAATACTGAATGAACAATGAACACAATTATTTTAACTTAATATAATACAATATTATCAAAATCAATGAAGTCTCAAATAAATAATGAAACATGTTCTATTTGATTTAAATAATGCAAAAACAAAGTGTCGGAGAAGAAAGTAAAAGTGCAATATGTGCCATGTAAAAAAGCTAACGTTAAAGTTCCTTGTTCAGAACATGAGAACATATGAAAGCTGGTGTTTCCTTTTAACATGAGTCTTCAATATTCCCAAGTAAGAAGTTTTAGGTTATAATTATAGGACTATTTTTCTCTATACCATTTGTATATCTCATACCTTTGACTATTGGATGTTCTAATAGGTACTTTAGTATTGCCAGCCTAATCTCGGGAGTTGATAGGCTTGAGGTCATAAACAGCGCTGTGATTGAAGCATTGCGAAGAGCTGCAGGCAAACGCAGGAAAGTGCTGTATGAATGAATGCTTACGAGCCTGCTGGTGCCTACCATCGCTCAGTCAGACTGCTCTGTCAAATCATAGACTTAATTATTATATAATAACACAGAAATACGAGCCTTAGGTTATTAATATGATCAAATCCGGAAACTATCATTTCGAAAACAAAACATTTATTCTTTCAGTGAAACACGGAACTGTTCCGTATTTTATCTAACGGGTGGCATCCATAAGTCTAAATATTGCTGATAAATTGCACAACCTTCAATGTTATGTCATAATTATGTAAAATTCTGGCAAATCAGTACGCAACGAGCCAGGCGGCCCAAACTGTTGCATATACCCTGACTCTGCGTGCAATGAACGCAAGAGAAGTGACACAATTTGCCTAGGTAATATTGCCTGCTAACATGAATTTCTTTTAATAACTAAATATGCAGGTTTAAAATATATACTTCTGTCTATTGATTTTAAGAAAGGCACTGATGTTTATGTTTAGGTACATTCGTGCAACGGTTGTGCATTTTTCGCAAATGCGCTTTTGTTAAATCATCCCCCGTTTGGCGAAGTTGGCGGTCTTTGTTGGGAAGAAATGGTCTTCACACAGTTCGCAACGAGCCAGGCGGCCCAAACTGCTGCATATACCCTGACTCTGTTGCACAGAAAGCAAGAGAAGTGACAATTCCCCTAGTCAAAATAAATTAATGTTAGCAGGCAATATTAACTAAATATGCAGGTTTAAATTATATACTTGTGTTGTCACACCCTGACCATAGTTTGCTTTGTATGTTTCTATGTTTTGGTTGGTCAGGGTGTGAGCTGAGTGGGCATTCTGTTACATGTCTAGTTTGTCTAGTTCTATGTTTGGCCTGATATGGTTCTCAATCAGAGGCAGGTGTTAGTCATTGTCTCTGATTGGGAACCATATTTAGGTAGCCTGTTTGGTGTTGGCTTTTGTGGGTGATTGTTCCTGTCTCTGTGTTTGCACCAGATAGGGCTGTTTTGGTTTTTTCACATTTCTTGTTTTGTTAGTTTATTCATGTATAGTGTCTTTATAAATTAAACATGAATAACCACCACGCTGCATTTTGGTCCGCCTCTCCTTCACCATAAGAAAACCCTTACATGTGTATTGATTTTAAGGCGTTGATGTTTATGGTTAGGTACACACTGGGTCAACAAAAGTGCTTTCTTTGCAAGTACGCTTGTTAAATCACCCGTTTGGCGAAGTAGGCTGCG
>NW_027031297.1:0-3364 GCF_034236695.1 Oncorhynchus nerka
TACTTTAATAATGTTTACATACTGCTTTACTCATCTCATATGTATTTACTGTATTATATTCTACTGTGTTTTAGTCAATGCCATTCCGACATTGCTCAGTCTAATATTTATATATTTCTTTATTCCATTATTTTACTTTTAGATTTGTGTATTGTTAGATACTACTGCACTGTTGGAGCTAGGAACACAAGCATTTAGTTAGATATTACTGCACTGTTGGAGCTGGGAACACAAGCATTTAGTTAGATATTACTGCACTGTTGGAGCTGGGAACACAAGCATTTAGTTAGATATTACTGCACTGTTGGAGCTAGGAACACAAGCATTTAGTTAGATATTACTGCACTGTTGGAGCTAGGAACACAAGCATTTAGTTAGATATTACTGCACTGTTGGAGCTAGGAACACAAGCATTTAGTTAGATACTACTGCACTGTTGGAGCTAGGAACACAAGCATTTAGTTAGATATTACTGCACTGTTGGAGCTAGGAACACAAGCATTTAGTTAGATACTACTGCACTGTTGGAGCTAGGAACACAAGCATTTAGTTAGATATTACTGCACTGTTGGAGCTAGGAACACAAGCATTTAGTTAGATATTACTGCACTGTTGGAGCTAGGAACACAAGCATTTAGTTAGATACTACTGCACTGTTGGAGCTAGAAACACAAGCATTTAGTTAGATACTACTGCACTGTTGGAGCTAGAAACACAAGCATTTAGTTAGATACTACTGCACTGTTGGAGCTGGGAACACAAGCATTTAGTTAGATATACTACTGTTGGAGCTAGGAACACAAGCATTTAGTTAGATATTACTGCACTGTTGGAGCTAGAAACACAAGCATTTAGTTAGATACTACTGCACTGTTGGAGCTAGGAACACAAGCATTTAGTTAGATATTACTGCACTGTTGGAGCTAGAAACACAAGCATTTAGTTAGATACTACTGCACTGTTGGAGCTAGGAACACAAGCATTTAGTTAGATACTACTGCACTGTTGGAGCTAGAAACACAAGCATTTAGTTAGATACTGTACTGTTGGAGCTAGGAACACAAGCATTTAGTTAGATACTACTGCACTGTTGGAGCTAGGAACACAAGCATTTAGTTAGATACTACTGCACTGTTGGAGCTAGGAACACAAGCATTTAGTTAGATATTACTGCACTGTTGGAGACTAGGAACACAAGCATTTAGTTAGATACTACTGCACTGTTGGAGCTAGGAACACAAGCATTTAGTTAGATATTACTGCACTGTTGGAGCTAGAAACACAAGCATTTAGTTAGATACTAGTGCACTGTTGGAGCTAGGAACACAAGCATTTAGTTAGAATATTGCACTGTTGGAGCTGGGAACACAAGCATTTAGTTAGATATTACTGCACTGTTGGAGCTAGAAACACAAGCATTTAGTTAGATATTACTGCACTGTTGGAGCTAGAAACACAAGCATTTAGTTAGATATTACTGCACTGTTGGAGCTAGAAACACAAGCATTTTGTTAGATATTACTGCACTGTTGGAGCTAGAAACACAAGCATTTAGTTAGATACTACTACACTGTTGGAGCTAGAAACACAAGCATTTAGTTAGATATTTACTGCACTGTTGGAGCTAGAAACACAAGCATTTAGTTTAGATATTACTGCACTGTTGGAGCTAGAAACACAAGCATTTGAGTTAGATACTACTGCACTGTTGGAGCTAGAAACACAAACATTTAGTTAGATATTACTGCACTGTTGGAGCTAGAAACACAAGCATTTAGTTAGATATTACTGCACTGTTGGGAGCTAGGAAACACAAGCCTTTAGTTAGATATTACTGCACTGTTGGAGCTAGAAACACAAGCATTTAGTTAGATATTACTGCACTGTTGGAGCTAGAAACACAAGCCTTTAGTTAAGATATTACTGCACTGTTGGAGCTAGAAACACAAGCATTTAGTGCAGATATTACTGCACTGTTGGTGCTAGAACACAAGCATTTAGTTAGATGTGCACTGTTGGAGCTTAGAAACACAAGCATTTAGTTTTAGATATTACTGCACTGTTGGTGCTAGAAACACAAGCATTTAGTTAGATATTACTGCACTGTTGGTGCTGAGAAACACAAGCATTTAGTTAGATATTACTGCACTGTTGGTGCTACAAACACAAGCATTTAGTTAGATACTACTGACTGTTGGAGCTAGAAACACAAGCATTTAGTTAGATACTACTGTTGAGTGCACAGAAAACACAAGCATTTGAGCTAGATGTTACTGCATATTGGAGCTAGAAACACAAGCATTTAGTTAGATATTACTGCACTGTTGGTGCTAGAAACACAAGCATTACATTTACATTTACATTTAAGTTCATTTAGCAGACGCTCTTCATCCAGAGCGACTTACAAATTGGTGCTTTCACCTTATGACATCCAGTGGAACAGCCACTTTACAATAGTGCATCTAGGTCTTTTAAGGGGGGTGGGGAAGGATTACTTTATCCTATCCTAGGTATTCCATAAAGAGGTGGGGTTTCAGGTGTCTCCGGAAGGTGGTGATTGACTCCGCTGTCCTGGCGTCGTGAGGGAGTTTGTTCCACCATTGGGGGGCCAGAGCAGCGAACAGGTTTTGACTGGGCTGAGCTGGGAACTGTGCTTCCTCAGTGGTAGGGAGCGGGCAGGCCAGGGCATCGATCAGGCCGCAGTGCCCTTGTTTGGGTGTAGGGAATGATCAGAGCCTGGAGGTACTGAGGTGCCCGTTCCCCTCACAGCTCCGTAGGCAAGCACCATGGTCTTGTAGCGGATGCGGCTAACTGGAAAGCCAGTGGAGAGCGGAGGGCGGGGTGACGTGAAAGAACTTGGGAAGGTTGAACACCAGACGGGCTGCGCGTTCTGGATGAGTTGTAGGGGTTTAATGGCACAGGCAGGAGCCCAGCCAACAGCAGTACAGTAAATCAGACGGGAGATGACAGAAGTCCACTGGATTGGACCTCGCCGCTTCCGTGTGAGGCAGGGTCGTACTCTGCGGATGTTGTAGAGCATGAACCTACAGGAACGGGCCACCGCCTTGATGTTGAGTTGAGAACGACAGGGTGTTGTCCAGGATCACGCCAAGGTTCTTAGCGCTCTGGGAGGAGGACACGATGGAGTTGTCAACCGTGATGGCGAGATCATGGAACGGGCAGTCCTTCCCCGGGAGGAAGAGCAGCTCCGTCTTGCCGAGGTTCAGCTTGAGGTGGTGATCCGTCATCCACACTGATATGTCTGCCAGACATGCAGAGATGCGATTCGCCACCTGGTCATCAGAGGGAAAGGAGAAGATTAATTGTGTGTGTGTCGATCTGCATAGCAATGATAGGGAGAGAC
>NW_027031298.1:0-3364 GCF_034236695.1 Oncorhynchus nerka
CCACTGTATGTTTCAATAGGAACATCTCCACAGGATCTATCCTCCCTGTAGGCCGACATTACAATACAACCACTGTATGTTTCAATAGGAACATCTCCACAGGATCTATCCTCCCTGTAGGCCAGACATTACAATACAACCACTGTATGTTTCAATATGAACATCTCCACAGGATCTATCCTCCCTGTAGGCCCGACATTACAATACAACCACTGTATGTTTCAATATGAACATCTCCACAGGATCTATCCTCCCTGTAGGCCGACATTACAATACTAACCACTGTATGTTTCAATAGGAACATCTCCACAGGATCTATCCTCCCTGTAGGCCGACATTACTAATACAACCACTGTATGTTTCAATAGGAACATCTCCACAGGATCTATCCTCCCTGTAGGCCGACATTACAATACAACCACTGTATGTTTCAATAGGAACATCTCCACAGGATCTATCCTCCCTGTAGGCCGACATTACAATACAACCACTGTATGTTTCAATAGGAACATCTCCACAGGATCTATCCTCCCTGTAGGCCGACATTACAATACAACCACTGTATGTTTCAATAGGAACATCTCCACAGGATCTATCCTCCCTGTAGGCCGACATTACAATACAACCACTGTATGTTTCAATAGGAACATCTCCACAGGATCTATCCTCCCTGTAGGCCGACATTACAATACAACCACTGTATGTTTCAATATGAACATCTCCACAGGATCTATCCTCCCTG
Source organism: Oncorhynchus nerka (assembly GCF_034236695.1). Classification (NCBI taxonomy): domain Eukaryota; kingdom Metazoa; phylum Chordata; class Actinopteri; order Salmoniformes; family Salmonidae; genus Oncorhynchus; species Oncorhynchus nerka. Next base: position 743 of record NW_027031298.1, read on the forward strand.
TAGGCCGACATTACAATACAACCACTGTATGTTTCAATAGGAACATCTCCACAGGATCTATCCTCCCTGTAGGCCGACATTACAATACAACCACTGTATGTTTCAATAGGAACATCTCCACAGGATCTATCCTCCCTGTAGGCCGACATTACAATACAACCACTGTATGTTTCAATATGAACATCTCCACAGGATCTATCCTCCCTGTAGGCCCGACATTACAATACAATCCACTGTATGTTTCAATATGAACATCTCCACAGGATCTATCCTCCCTGTAGGCCGACATTACAATACAACCACTGTATGTTTCAATAGGAACATCTCCACAGGATCTATCTCTCCCTGTAGGCCGACATTACAATACAACCACTGTATGTTTCAATAGGAGACTTCCACAGGATCTATCCTCTGTAGACCGACATTACAATACATTCAACACACAAACAATACAGTTATAAAAATGTCAGATGTTTTTTTTTCGTTTTTTGCTGTTTTCCAAATTTTAGAGAGTTTTTAATTTTATAGAAAATATAGTAAATGTCGTTCAACTTTCAAAGCATTTCGGACCTCACTAAAACTCAAAACCCTGGTTACGGCCCTATGCGTGTGTGTGATCTGAAATCCCTGTTCCCTATAGGCCGTCAGGAGAGTTGTGAAAGCATCGGGTGTTGTTGAATGGCTCTACTAGGTTAAATGGACTGTCACACTCCCCATTCCATTGGCCATTTAGCCACATGTGAAATTAGGTTCCACTGTAGCCATGCTAAAATGTTGATGGAGATGTTGCATGGGGGAATGTTGTCAGCGTGACACCCAGAGGGTAAATGTTGATGGAGACGTTGCATGGGGGATGTTGTCAGCGTGACACCCAGAGGGTAAATGTTGATGGAGGCGTTGCATGGGAGAATGTTGTCAGCGTGACACCCAGAAGGTAAATTGAGCGTTGCATGGGAATGTTGTCAGCGTGACACCCAGAGGGTAAATGTTGATAGAGCGTTGCATGGGGAATGTTGTCAGCGTGACACCAGAGGGTAAATGTTGATGGAGGCGTTGCATGGGGAATGTTGTCAGCGTGACACCCAGGAGTAAATGTTGATGGAGAGCGTTGCATGGGAATGTTGTCAGCGTGACACCCAGAGGTAAATGTTGATGGAGAGCGTTGCATGGGGAATGTTGTCAGCGTGACACCCAGAGGTAAATGTTGATGGAGACGTTGCATGGGGAATGTTGTCAGCGTGACACCCAGAGGGTAAATGTTGATGGAGACGTTGCATGGGGAATGTTGTCAGCGTGACACCCAGAGGGTAAATGTTGATGGAGAGCGTTGCATGGGAGAATGTTGTCAGCGTGACACCCAGAGGGTAAATGTTGATGGAGGCGTTGCATGGGGAATGTTGTCAGCGTGACACGCAGAGGAGTATTTGTTCGAGGGCACAGGTTTAAGATCAGAGGGCGTGATTCACGTGTAGTGAGAAGTGGTCTCTTTCTCTCTCTGTTTTTATTGATACACCAAAAACAAGAAGGAAGACACAAAGACACACATTCAACACATCATTCTTCTCTGCCTGCTGGAAGTGTTTGGTGCATGCTGGGAATTGTATCAGTGAGTGTGAGTGTTGTCTGGAGTAGCCTGTGTTTCCTTTCTTGTTTCCTCTTTCTTAGGTGGTTTGCCTTTTTCTATGCATGATTAAGGTTATCATTATTTTTATTTTTTGTGGTAGAATTAAGTATATTGTATTTCTTGTAGGAATTGCCCTGGTTTTGGCAGGGATGGCGACGCCACATGGGGCCAGAATCCCAGAGTTGCCTCTTCACTGTTGGCGTTGAGGCTGGTGTTTTGCGGTACCAGTTAATGAAGCTGCCAGTTGAGGACTTGTGAGGCATCTGTTTCTCAATCTAGACACTCTAATGTACTTGTCCTCTTGCTCAGTTGTGCACCGGGGCCTCCCACTCCTCTTTCTATTCTGGTTAGGGCCAGTTTGCGCTGTTCTGTGAAAGGGTAATACACTAGCGTTGTATGAGATCTTCAGTTTCTCTCGCATGGAAAGCCTTAATTTCTCAGAACAAGAGTAGACTGATGACTTTCAGAAGACAGTTCTTTGTTTCTGGCCATTTTGAGACTGTAATTGAACCCACAAATGCTGATACTCAACTAGTCTAATGAATGACAGTTTTATTGCTTCTTTAATCAGGACAACAGTTTTCAGATGTGCTAATATAATTGCAAAAGTGTTTTCTAATGATCAGTTAGCTGTTTAAAATGATAATCTTGGATTAGCTAACACAACGTGCCATTGGAACACAGGAGTGATGGTTGCTGATAATGGGCCTCTGTACGCCTATGTAGATATTCCATAAAAACATGCAGTTTCCAGCTACAATAGTCATTTACAACAATAACAATGTCGACACTGTATTTCTGATCAATTTGATGTTATTGAAATGGACAAAAAAAGGTGCTTTTCTTTGAAAAACAAAGACATTTTAAGCGACCCCAAACTTTTAAATGACAGTGTAAGTGAACCCAATGTAGTTCTCATCATATTTGCGCCTTCAATGGTCCAATGTCTCTGTCTGTTGTTCAGTGCCTTTCCTGGGTAATGGGGCAGTAGCTCTTCG
>NW_027031299.1:0-3365 GCF_034236695.1 Oncorhynchus nerka
TTAATCAAAGCCTACAGAGCTGTATGTGGCTGGGTGGTATCAGCTCATAAATAGCTCACTCGTGGCTCATTTCCAATGACGATTTACCCTGGTGTTTTACCCAAAGGTTAAAACTTTTCTGTTAACATCTCCGCGACCGACAGCCGTGTCTCATGGCTTTCTGTTAACATCTCCGCGACCGCAGTGTGTCTCATGGCTTTCTGTTAACATCTCCGCTGGACCGGCAGCCGTGTCTCATGGCTTTTCTGTTAACATCTCCGCTGACCGGCAGCCGTGGTCTCATGGCTTTTCTGTTAACATCTCCGCTGACCGGCAGCCGCGGTCTCATGGCTTTTCTGTTAACATCTCCGCTGACCGGCAGCCGCGGTCTCATGGCTTTTCTGTTAACATCTCCGCGGACCGGCAGCCGTGTCTCATGGCTTTTCTGTTAACATCTCCGCGGACCGGCAGCCGTGGTCTCATGGCTTTTCTGTTAACATCTCCGCGGACCGGCAGCCGTGTCTCACGGCTTTTCTGTTAACATCTCCGCGGACCGGCAGCCGTGTCTCATGGCTTTTCTGTTAACATCTCCGCGGACCGGCAGCCGTGTCTCATGGCTTTTCTGTTAACATCTCCGCGGACCGGCAGCCGTGTCTCATGGCTTTTCTGTTAACATCTCCGCGGACCGGCAGCCGTGTCTCATGGCTTTTCTGTTAACATCTCCGCGGACCGACAGCCGTGTCTCATGGCTTTTCTGTTAACATCTCCGCGGACCGGCAGCCGTGTCTCATGGCTTTTCTGTTAACATCTCCGCGGACCGGCAGCCGTGTCTCATGGCTTTTCTGTTAACATCTCCGCGGACCGGCAGCCGTGTCTCATGGCTTTTCTGTTAACATCTCCGCGGACCGGCAGCCGTGTCTCATGGCTTTTCTGTTAACATCTCCGCGGACCGACAGCCGTGTCTCATGGCTACTGAAGACCTGTTATAACTTGGAGCCAAGGCAAGGCCATGGGTACTGTTCAGCTCTCATTTACATAAAAATGGCTAACTGTGAACTTTAACACCTTCCCACAAAGCAACAGTCTTGAATGAGGCAGAGGTTGTTGATTCTGCTCGCCACCAGTCTTTAGTGTCACACTCCTGATGGAAACACAATAACACTAGAGATCACATTAACATAAAACCCTGGCAACATCCTGATGTGGGGGTTCGTCTAGATGGGAAAGCACCCATCAGTAATAGGTCTGTAATCCCACAATTGGGGCAGAGGGGTTTGCTGTGCCGATGCATTTTCTTTCCCACCAACCTCTGAGCATTAGCAACCTGGAGCCGAGCTGAGCTTATGGGAATCCATTATGCACTCTGTACTCTATCTAATAAGGCTTTGTCCTGTGGGGCAGCTCGCTGACGGCTGCACGACCTGCTTAAAGGTATCATAGCGCTCACTGTAAGAGTCACACTAGTGAAGCAGTCAGAACTGATGTGAGTCACACTAGAGCAGCAGGCAGGGTGAACTAGTGTCAGTCATCTGTCATGTCTAGCATGAGAAAATAGCTCTACCTACTTCTACTTAATACGTTTGTGCAGCAAACCTATCGCTAAACTTTAGAACCTTGAACGAGGAATTTCTTGAAAGGTGAGAGGTTCTCCAGAGGTTCTCCATTCACCAAGTTGCCTTTGATGTTACAAGAGGAAGGATTGTTAGTAGACCTTTCCGCAGTCAACTTCCAGAGCCGACTAGGTGAAAAATCTGTCTGTGCCCTTGAGAAAGGCACTTAATCCTAATTGCTCTTGTAAATTGCTTTGGATAAGAGCGTCTGCTAAATTTGTGAAATGTCTCTCCTTTGTGTGATCATGAGAAATGAGTGACCTCAGCCCTGAACCAGGATCAACACAAGCCTGTAGTGTCCTCTCAATGTGACGTTCTTCAGTGTACCTACACAGAGCAGGGCTCAACAGGCTTTAGAGGGCAGAAGAGCTCTCTAACTCCTTTCAGCACCTTGGACAGCTCATTTATCTTCAGGACCATAGTCAGGGTCAGGAGGCGTCATCTCTGCTATGCATTTGCTGTAACGATGTATTAAAACAGTTGGGTGCTATTTAGTGTTGCTACAACATAAATAACCCTAAATAATAAATACTACATTTAGTACCTGTACGGATGGAGGAAGTGATGATGGCTAATGACATCCATTAGCCATCAATGAGAATGTCAATCCTTTAAAACAGTCCTTACTCTTCAGACATCTTTATGGTAAGAGGAATTTTGCACCAAAGTCAGGTAGCTAGGGAAGTGAGGAGCCAGAGTCGGGTATCTTGGGAAGTGAGGAACCAGAGACAGGTAGCTTGGGAAGTGAGGAACCAGAGACGGGTAGCTTGGGAAGTGAGGAACCAGAGACAGGTATCTTGGGAAGTGAGGAACCAGAGACAGGTATCTTGGGAAGTGAGGAACCAGAGACAGGTATCTTGGGAAGTGAGGAGCCAGAGACAGGTAGCTAGGGAGGTGAGGAGCCAGAGACGGGTATCTTGGGAAGTGAGGAATCAGAGACAGGTAGCTAGGGAGGTGAGGAACCAGAGACAGGTAGCTAGGGAAGTGAGGAACCAGAGGTAGGTAGCTAGGGAGGTGAGGAACCAGAGACGGGTAGCTAGGGAGGTGAGGAGCCAGAGACGGGTAGCTAGGGAGGTGAGGAACCAGAGACGGGTAGCTAGGGAAGTGAGGAACCAGAGGTAGGTAGCTAGGGAGGTGAGGAACCAGAGACGGGTAGCTAGGGAGGTGAGGAGCCAGAGACGGGTAGCTAGGGAAGTGAGGAACCAGAGGTAGGTAACTAGGGAAGTTACATTAAAGCAAGAGAAATCAGTAGGCGTTAATGTGGTAATGTCTCAGTGTAATGTCTCAGTCTGATGTTTCAGTCTAATGACCCAGTCTAATGACTCAGTCTAATGCCTCAGTCTAATGTCTCAGTCTAATGACTCAGTCTAATGACTCAGTCTAATGCCTCAGTCTAATGTCTCAGTCTAATGACTCAGTCTAATGTCTCAGTCTAATGACTCAGTCTAATGACCCAGTCTAATGTTTCAGTCTAATGTCTCAGTCTAATGACTCAATCTGATGACTCGGTCCGATGACTCGGTCCGACTACTCGGTCCGACGACCCAGTCTAACGTCCCAGTCTAACGTCCCAGTCTAACGTCCCAGTCTAACGACCCAGTCTAATGTCCCAGTCTAACGTCTCAGTCTAACGTCCCAGTCTAACGTCTCAGTCTAACGACTCAATCTAACGTCTCAGTCTAACGACCCAGTCTAACGTCCCAGTCTAACGTCTCAGTCTAACGTCCCAGTCTAATGTCTCAGTCTAACGTCTCAGTCTAACGTCTCAGTCTAACG
>NW_027031300.1:0-3368 GCF_034236695.1 Oncorhynchus nerka
CAGACAACACCACAAAGAGACAACAATACATCAGACAACAACACAAAGAGACAACAATACATCAGACAACAATACATCAGACAACAATACATCAGACAACAATACATCAGACAACACCACAAAGAGACAACAATACATCAGACAACACCACAAAGAGACAACAATACATCAGACAACAATACATCAGACAACAATACATCAGACAACACCACAAAGAGACAACAATACATCAGACAACACCACAAAGAGACAACAATACATCAGACAACAATACATCAGACAACACCACAAAGAGACAACAATACATCAGACAACACCACAAAGAGACAACAATACATCAGACAACACCACAAAGAGACAACAATACATCAGACAACAATACATCGAGACAACAATACATCAGACAACACCACAAAGAGACAACAATACATCAGACAACACCACAAAGAGACAACAATACATCAGACAACAATACATCAGACAACACCACAAAGAGACAACAATACATCAGACAACACCACAAAGAGACAACAATACATCAGACAACACCACAAAGAGACAACAATACATCAGACAACACCACAAAGAGACAACAATACATCAGACAACAATACATCAGACAACAATACATCAGACAACAATACATCAGACAACACCACAAAGAGACAACAATACATCAGACAACAATACATCAGACAACACCACAAAGAGACAACAATACATCAGACAACACCACAAAGAGACAACAATACATCAGACAACAATACATCAGACAACACCACAAAGAGACAACAATACATCAGACAACACCACAAAGAGACAACAATACATCAGACAACAATACATCAGACAACAATACATCAGACAACACCACAAAGAGACAACAATACATCAGACAACACCACAAAGAGACAACAATACATCAGACAACAATACATCAGACAACAATACATCAGACAACAATACATCAGACAACACCACAAAGAGACAACAATAAATCAGACAACAATACATCAGACAACAATACATCAGACAACACCACAAAGAGACAACAATAAATCAGACAACAATACATCAGACAACAATACATCAGACAACACCACAACGAGACAACAATACATCAGACAACACCACAAAGAGACAACAATACATCAGACAACACCACAACGAGACAACAATACATCAGTCAACACCACAAAGAGACAACAATACATCAGACAACACCACAAAGAGACAATACATCAGACAACACCACAAAGAGACAACAATACATCAGACAACAATACATCGAGACAACACCACAAACAGACAACAATACATCAGAGACAACAATACATCAGACAACACCACAAAGAGACAACAATACATCGAGACAACAATACATCAGACAACACCACAAAGAGACAACAATACATCAGACAACACCACAAAGAGACAACAATACATCAGACAACACCACAAAGAGACAACAATACATCAGACAACACCACAAAGAGACAACAATACATCAGACAACACCACAAAGAGACAACAATACATCAGACAACAATACATCAGACAACACCACAAAGAGACAACAATACATCAGACAACAATACATCAGACAACAATACATCAGACAACACCACAAAGAGACAACAATACATCAGACAACACCACAAAGAGACAACAATACATCAGACAACACCACAAAGAGACAACAATACATCAGACAACAATACATCAGACAACACCACAAAGAGACAACAATACATCAGACAACACCACAAAGAGACAACAATACATCAGACAACAATACATCAGACAACACCACAAAGAGACAACAATACATCAGACAACAATACATCAGACAACAATACATCAGACAACAATACATCAGACAACACCACAAAGAGACAACAATACATCAGACAACAATACATCAGACAACACCACAAAGAGACAACAATACATCAGACAACACCACAAAGAGACAACAATACATCAGACAACAATACATCAGACAACACCACAAAGAGACAACAATACATCAGACAACAATACATCAGACAACACCACAAAGAGACAACAATACATCAGACAACACCACAAAGAGACAACAATACATCAGACAACACCACAAAGAGACAACAATACATCAGACAACACCACAAAGAGACAACAATACATCAGACAACACCACAAAGAGACAACAATACATCAGACAACACCACAAAGAGACAACAATACATCAGACAACAATACATCAGACAACACCACAAAGAGACAACAATACATCAGACAACACCACAAAGAGACAACAATACATCAGACAACACCACAAAGAGACAACAATACATCAGACAACAATACATCAGACAACACCACAAAGAGACAACAATACATCAGACAACACCACAAAGAGACAACAATACATCAGACAACATCACAAAGGGACAACAATACATCAGACAACATCACAAAGGGACAACAATACATCACACAAAGCAGTAGGTCAGACAACACAGAACATTTCAAGGGACTTTGAAAATTGCAGTCGCAAAAACCATCAAGCAATATGATGAAACTGGCTCTCATGCGGACCGCCACAGGAAAGGAAGACCCAGAGTTACCTCTGCTGCAGAGGAGAAGTTCATTAGAGTTACCAGCCTCAGATTACAGCCCAAATAAATGCTTCACAGAGTTCAAGTAACAGACACATCTCAACATCAACTGTTCAGAGGAGACTGCGTTAATCAGGCCTTCATGGTTGAATTGCTGCAGAGAAACCACTACTAAAGGACACCAATAAGAAGAGACTTGCTTGGGCCAAGACACACGAGCAATGGACATTAGACCGGTGGAAATCTGTCCATTGGTCTGATGAGTTCAAATTTGCTATTTTTGGTTCCAACCGGCATGTCTTTGTGAGACGCGGAGTAGGTGAACAGATGATCTCCGCATCTGTGGTTCAAACTGTGAAGCATGGAGGAGGAGGTGTTATGTTGGTGTGGGGGGGGTGCTTTGCTGGTGACACTGTCTGTGATGTATTTAGAATTCAAGGCACACTTAACCAGAGGGTGAGAGAGAGAAAGAGAGCGCCAGAGAGTGACAGACACTATAATATTTGCTCATCGTCCTCCTCTGTTCTATGAGTCACGATCAGTCATTGTGTATTATTATGAAGCTCGTCAGCATGGAAACACCATCGTCCCACACGTTTGTTTTTGGCAGCGTTAGAGACGATGTCTCGTCATAATAATGAAGCTCATTTGAATTGAATTGAAAATGTGAGAGAGATGTGAGAGATGGAAGGATGGAGGGAGGGGAGATGGAAGGATGGAGGGAGGGGAGATGGAAGGATGGAGGGAGGGAGGAGATGGAAGGAT
>NW_027031301.1:0-3369 GCF_034236695.1 Oncorhynchus nerka
TCTCTACTACCCTCTACCCTCTCTGTCTCTACTACCCCCCTCTCTCTGTCTCTATCCCTCTACCCTCTCTGTCTCTACTACCCCTCTACCCTCTCTGTCTCTACTACCCCTCCACCCCTCTCTGTCTCTACTACCCTCTACCCTCTCTGTCTCTACTACCCCCTCTACCCTCTGTCTCTACTACCCCTCCACCTCTCTGTCTCTACTACCCCTCTACCCTCTCTCGTCTCTACTACCCTCCACCCTCTCTGTCTCTACTACCCCTCTACCCTCTCTGTCTCTACTACCCTCTACCCTCTCTGTCTCTACTACCCCTCTACCCTCTCTGTCTCTACTACCCCTCTACCCTCTCTGTCTCTACTACCTCCACCCTCTCTGTACCCTACCTCTCTGTCTCTACTACTCCCTCCACCCTCTCTCTGTCTCTACTACCCCTCCACCCTCTCTGTCTCTACTACCCCTCCACCCTCTCTGTCTCTACTACCCCTCTACCCTCTCTGTCTCTACTACCCCTCCACCTCTCTCTGTCTCTACTACCCCTCTACCCTCTCTGTCTCTACTACCCCTCTACCCTCTCTCTGTCTCTACTACCCTCTACCCTCTCTGTCTCTACTACCCCTCTACCCTCTCTGTCTCTACTACCCTCCACCTCTCTCTGTCTCTACTACCCCTCTACCCTCCTCTGTCTCTACTACCCTCTACTCCTCTCTGTCTCTACTACCCTCCACCCTCTCTGTCTCTACTACCCCTCTACCCTCTCTGTCTCTACTACCCCTCTACCCCTCTCTGTCTCTACTACCCCTCTACCCTCTCTGTCTCTACTACCCCTCCACCCCTCTCTGTCTCTACTACCCTCTACCCTCTCTGTCTCTACTACCCCTCTACCCTCTCTGTCTCTACTACCCTCCACCTCTCTCTGTCTCTACTACCCCTCTACCCTCTCTGTCTCTACTACCCCTCTACCCTCTCTGTCTCTACTACCCCTCCACCCTCTCTCTGTCTCTACTACCCCTCCACCCTCTCTCTGTCTCTACTACCCCTCCACCCTCTCTGTCTCTACTACCCTCCACCCTCTCTCTGTCTCTACTACCCCTCTACCCTCTCTGTCTCTACTACCCTCTACCCTCTCTGTCTCTACTACCCCCTCCACCCTCTCTGTCTCTACTACCCCTCTACCCTCTCTGTCTCTACTACCACTCTACACTATCTCTGTCTCTACTACCCCTCTACCCTCTCTGTCTCTACTACCCCTCTACCCTCTCTGTCTCTACTACCCTCCACCCTCTCTGTCTCTACTACCCTCTACCCTCTCTGTCTCTACTACTCCTCTACCCTCTCTCGGTCTCTACTACCCCTCTACCCTCTCTGTCTCTACTACCCCTCTACCCTCTCTGTCTCTACTACCCCTCTACCCTCTCTGTCTCTTCTACCCCTCTACCCTCTCTGTCTCTACTACCCCTCTACCCTCTCTGTCTCTACTACCCTCCACCCTCTCTGTCTCTACTACCCCTCTACCCTCTCTATCTCTACTACTCCCTCCACCCTCTCTCTGTCTCTACTAACCCTCTCTACCCTCTCTCTGTCTCTACTACCCCTCCACCCTCTCTGTCTCTACTACCCCTCTACCCTCTCTGTCTCTACTACCCCTCTACCTCTCTCTCGGTGTCTACTACCCCTCTACCCTCTCTGTCTCTACTACCCTCTACCCTCTCTTGTCTCTACTACCCCTCTACCCTCTCTCTGTCTCTACTACCCCTCTACCCTCTCTGTCTCTACTACCCCTCTACCCTCTCTGTCTCTACTACCCCTCTACCCTCTCTGTCTCTACTACCCCTCCACCCTCTCTGTCTCTACTACCCCTCCACCTCTCTCTGTCTCTACTACCCCTCTACCCTCTCTGTCTCTACTACCCCTCTACCCTCTCTGTCTCTACTACCCCTCTACCCCTCTCTGTCTCTACTACCCCTCTACCCTATCTGTCTCTACTACCCTCCACCTCTCTCTGTCTCTACTACCCTCTACCCTCTCTGTCTCTACTACCCCTCCACCCTCTCTGTCTCTACTACTCCTCCACCCTCTCCGTCTCTACTACCACTCTACACCTCTCTGTCTCTACTACCCCTCTACCCTCTCTGTCTCTACTACCCTCTACCCTCTCTGTCTCTACTACCCCTCTACCTCTCTCTGTCTCTACTACCTCCTCCACCCTCTCTGTCTCTACTACCCCTCTACCCTCTCTGTCTCTACTACCCCTCCACCCTCTCCTGTCTCTACTACCAACTCTACACTCTCTGTCTCTACTACCCCTCTACCCTCTCTGTCTCTACTACCCTCCACCCTCTCTCTGTCTCTACTACCCTCTACCCTCTCTCTGTCTCTACTACCCTCCACCTCTCTCTGTCTCTACTACCCCCTCTACCCTCTCTCTGTCTCTACTACCCCTCTACCCCTCTCTGTCTCTACTACCCCTCCACCCTCTCTTGTCTCTACTACCCCTCCACCCTCTCTGTCTCTACTACCCCTCTACCCTCCTCTCTGTCTCTACTACCCCTCTACCCTCTCTGTCTCTACTACCCTCTACCCTCTCTGTCTCTACTACTACCCTCTACACCTCTCTCTGTCTCTACTACCCCTCTACCCTCTCTGTCTCTACTACCCCTCCACCCTCTCTGTCTCTACTACCCTCTACCCCTCTCTGTCTCTACTACCCCTCTACACTATCTCTGTCTCTACTCACCCCTCTACCCTCTCTGTCTCTACTACCCCTCTACCTCTCTCTGTCTCTACTACCCCTCCACCCTCTCTGTCTCTACTACCCCCTCTACCCTCTCTGTCTCTACTACTCCTCTACCCTCTCTCGTGTCTACTACCCCTCTACCCTCTCTGTCTCTACTACCCCTCTACCCTCTCTGTCTCTACTACCCCTCCACCCTCTCTGTCTCTACTACACCCTCCACCCTCTCTGTCTCTACTACCCCTCTACCCTCTCTGTCTCTACTACCCTCCACCCTCTCTGTCTCTACTACCCTCTACCCTTCTGTCTCTACTACCCTCCACCCTCTCTGTCTCTACTACCCCTCCACCCTCTCTGTCTCTACTACCCTCCACCCTCTCTGTCTCTACTACCCTCTACCCCTCTCACTCGTCTCTACTACCCCTCTACCCTCTCTGTCTCTACTACCCTCTCTATCTCCTCTCTCTCGGTGTCTACTACCCCTCTACCCTCTCTGTCTCTACTACCTCCTCTACCCCTCTCTGTCTCTACTACCCCTCTACTCCTCTCTGCTCTCTTCTACTACCCTCTACCCTCTCTGTCTCTACTACCCCTCTACCCTCTCTGTCTCTACTACCTCCTCTCCTACCCTCTCT
>NW_027031302.1:0-3369 GCF_034236695.1 Oncorhynchus nerka
AAGTCACAGCCTCCACCACACAGGGGTAAGAGCAGGGACAAGTCACAGCCTCCACCACACAGGGGTAAGAGCAGGGACACGTCACAGCCTCCTCCACACAGGGGTAAGAGCAGGGACACGTCACAGCCTCCACCACACAGGGGTAAGAGCAGGGACGCGCCACAGCCTCCACCACACAGGGGTAAGAGCAGGGACACGTCACAGCCTCCACCACGCAGGGGTAAGAGCAGGGACAAGTCACAGCCTCCACCACACAGGGGTAAGAGCAGGGACACGTCACAGCCTCCTCCACACAGGGGTAAGAGCAAGGACACGTCACAGCCTCCACCACACAGGGGTAAGAGCAGGGACGCACCACAGCCTCCACCACACAGGGGTAAGAGCAGGGACACGTCACAGCCTCCACCACACAGGGGTAAGAGCAGGGACGCGTCACAGCCTCCACCACACGGGGGTAAGAGCAGGGACGCATCACAGCCTCCACCACACGGAGGTAAGAGCAGGGACACGTCACAGCCTCCACCACTCGGGGGTAAGAGCAGGGACACGTCACAGGGGTAAGAGCAGGGACGCGTCACAGCCTCCACCACACGGGGGTAAGAGCAGGGACACGTCACATCCTCCACCACACGGGGGTAAGAGCAGGGACACGTCACAGCCTCCACCACACAGGGGTAAGAGCAGGGACACCTGTGTTGATTCAGTTGGAGAGGTCCACCAATGGGCCTGATAACTTATTTGGTGGAGCAGACATTTACAGAATGTTCAGATAGAAATATGATCAATAGACCTTACATTATCTACACAACCGTGAACAGTAACATCCATTTGGTTGCAGACCACCTTTCCATCTCAATGAGGTTGTAATATCAACATGACTTGTTTCCAGGACGATGCTGGGTGAGGATGAACTGAAGAGGTTGGAGGAGGCCTGTGACATGGCGCTAGAGCTGAACCAATCAAAACACAGGATCTATGAATATGTGGAGTCCAGGATGTCGTTCATTGCTCCTAATCTGTCAGTCATCGTTGGAGCCTCGACCGCAGCCAAGATCATGGGTCAGTGATTATAAGGATTTAGTTTTTTATATAATTTACAGGATTCTCCCAATCATACGTTTGTCTTCCTCCCTGTGGTGGTAGGTATTGCTGGGGGCCTGACCAACCTGTCTAAGATGCCAGCCTGTAACCTGATGCTACTGGGAACCCAGAAGAGGACCCTGTCAGGGTTCAGCAGCACCGCTGTGCTCCCACACACTGGCTACATCTACCACTGTGATGTGGTCCAGACTCTACCCCCGGTCAGTGCACCACACTTGGTGCCGTGTTCCCAAGAGCTTTGTTTGACTGTGGCATTACCTAAGCTAACAAGAGTTATCCCTGTGTTGTAGGACCTGAGGAGAAAGGCAGCACGCCTGGTTTCAGCGAAGTGCACCCTGGCATCCCGAGTGGACAGCTTCCACGAGAGTGCAGACGGCAAGGTGAGAACTGGAAGAGGGAAGAAAGGGGTAAATAAACATCTGTTACATATTAACTCTGGTGTTATTCTCTCTGTGCAGGTGGGCTATGACCTGAAAGAGGAGATTGAGAAGAAGTTTGATAAATGGCAGGAGCCTCCACCAGTGAAGACTGTCAAACCCCTGCCAGCACCGTTGGACGGACAGAGGAAGAAGAGAGGAGGGCGGAGGTATTTACTTTAGGGATGTGTAGATAACTGGTCCTGGGTTGTCATTTTTTTCAATGTGCAATGTTAAACAGTATTGATGGTCTCATTTTTTGTCTGTCCTTGTCCAGGTATCGTAAGATGAAGGAGCGTCTGGGTCTGACAGAGATCAGGAAACACGCCAACAGGATGACCTTCGCAGAGGTCAGAACAGCTAATCTGTCTTTCAGGACAGCTGTTACTATATTTTACTATGTGTAATTACAATAAATCTTTTTAACCAACCACCCTCTGTCTCTGTTTCTCTCAGATTGAGGATGATGCGTACCAGGAGGACCTGGGTTTCAGTCTGGGCCAGCTGGGGAAGTCGGGCAGTGGACGCGTCAGACAGGCTCAGGTCAACGAGGCCACCAAGGCCAGGATATCCAAGTCCCTACAGAGGAAGCTGCAGAAGCAGAACATGACGTACGGCGGCAGGTCCACAGTTGGCGGCAGGTCCACAGTTGGCAGCAGGTCCACAGTCGGCGGCAGGTCCACAGTTGGCGGGAGGTCCTCGGTCAGAGACAACTCCTCAGGAACAAGTTCCAGCGTAGCCTTCACTCCACTACAGGTAGGCCTAATTGGTTTTTGTTTTCACATGAAAAAAAGCTACATGTATTTGATTTTATTATGTCAACAACTGAAGCACTTCATCACCAGTAACGTTAGCATTTACCAGCCGGGGTGGCCTCCTTGTTTCTGTTTGTTGTGGAATTGAACTTGAACTGAACTCTTGTGTTCCTCAGGGACTGGAGATCGTGAACCCGCATGCAGCAGAGAAGAAGGTGGCTGAGGCCAACCAGAAATACTTCTCCAACATGGCAGAGTTCCTCAAGGTCAAGAAGGAGGGAGAGGGAAAGTGAGGAGTACACATAGGATTTATCATACACATCCACACATATACATACACACAGGAGAGACTGATATACAGACATAGCAACTTGTATTTCAAAATGAATGCAGATGGAGTGAAATGCATTCACACTGTCTGATTGATCAGGCGTCATTGCATAACCATGGGGAGAAGATCGACCATAACAGTGAAGAACATATATTTAGATTGTATATTTGTTTTAGAGCATGTTGTGCTTTTTGAAAAACGTTTTGACTCCATTTTGTTCCATTTTAATAAAATTAAACTAATACTTCCGTGTCTCATTACTGAAAAGTATTGAGATCCCTTGACTTTTTCCAAATTTTGTTACGTTACTTATTCTAAAATTTGTTTTCCCCCTCAATTTAATGACTACCCCATAATGACAAAGCAGAACTGGGTCTTTGCAAATGTCTGTGTGTACGCACACACAGAGTACCAGTCAAGTTTGGACACCTACTCATTCAAGGGTTTTTCTTTATTTGGACTTTTCTAACATTGTAGAATAATAGTGAGGACATCAAAACTATGAATTAACACATGGAATCATGTAAACAAAAAAGGGTTTAACAAATCAAAATAGATTTAAGATTCTTCAAAGTAGCCACCCTTCCCCTTGATGACAACTGCACACTCTTGGCTACTTTGAAGAATATAAATTTTTTTGATTTAAACTTTTTTTTTTTATTACTACATGATTTCATATGTGTTATTTCATAGTTTTGATGTCTTCACTATTATACAAAGTAGAAAATAAAGAACAAGTAGGTGTGTCAACTTTTGACTGGTACTA
>NW_027031303.1:0-3370 GCF_034236695.1 Oncorhynchus nerka
TTGTCTTGCTACGCATTCAAATGTAATGAGCTTTAGTGTCGCGATAAATGTCTTTGGTAAAGTGCGTTATTGGCAAAACAACAGTGATGTAAGCATTGAAGTACAGACAACCCCAACACGGCAAAAGCTGCGTAGATGCGCTCTCAAACATTTGTATAATTATTGGTTTTAAAAGTGACAACTCCCTAATGCCAAAAGTGATGCTGCATTTTGGTACTTTACGTCATCCCTGCTGCGTCATCCCGACTAGTATGATGTTACAGAATTGTTGATAACTAAATCCTAATAATAGACCAGAAATACCAGTACTGCCCACCACTGCCGATAGCAGCCTACCCTGCACAAACCCTGTGATTTTATTCACGTTGTTTAACCTCCTATTGACACTGTAGTGGTCACTCCCAGTCGGAACCTCCTAACCTGACACTGTAGTGGTTACTACCAGTCTAACCTGACCCTGTAGTGGTTACTACCAGTCTAAACCTCCCTAACCTGACACTGTAGTGGTTACTACCAGTCTAACCTGACACTGTAGTGGTTACTGCCAGTCTAAACCTCCTAACCTGACACTGTAGTGGTTACTACCAGTCTAACCTGACACTGTAGTGGTTACTGCAGTCCACCTGACCCTGTAGTGGTACACCAGTCTAACCTGACCCTGTAGTGGTTACTGCCAGTCTCAGCCTCTAACCTGACACTGTAGTGGTTACTACCAGTCTAACCTGACACTGTAGTGGTCACTACCAGTCTAACCTGACACTGTAGTGGTCACTACCAGTCTAACCTGACACTGTAGTGGTTACTACCAGTCTAAACCTCCTAACCTGACACTGTAGTGGTTACTACCAGTCTAACCTGACAATGTAGTGGTTACTGCAAGTCTAACACCTGACGCACTGTAGTGGTTACTACCAGTCCTAACCTGACACTGTAGTGGTTACTACCAGTCTAAACCTCTAACCTGACACTGTAGTGGTTACTACCAGTCTAACCTGACACTGTAGTGGTTTACTACCAGTCTAACCTGACACTGTAGTGGTTACTACCAGTCTAACCTGACACTGTAGTGGTTACTACCAGTCTAAACCTCCTAACCTGACACTGTAGTGGTTACTACCAGTCTAACCTGACACTGTAGTGGTTACTACCAGTCTAACCTGACACTGTAGTGGTTACTACCAGTCTAACCTGACACTGTAGTGGTTACTACCAGTCTAACCTGACACTGTAGTGGTTACTACCAGTCTAACCTGACACTGTAGTGGTTACTACCAGTCTAACCTGACACTGTAGTGGTTACTACCAGTCTAACCTGACACTGTAGTGGTTACTACCAGTCTAACCTGACACTGTAGTGGTTACTACCAGTCTAACCTGACACTGTAGTGGTTACTACCAGTCTAACCTGACACTGTAGTGGTTACTACCAGTCTAACCTGACACTGTAGTGGTTACTACCAGTCTAACCTGACACTGTAGTGGTTACTACCAGTCTAAACCTCCTAACCTGACACTGTAGTGGTTACTACCAGTCTAACCTGACACTGTAGTGGTTACTACCAGTCTAAACCCTGACCTGACTGTAGTGGTTACTACCAGTCTAACCTGACACTGTAGTGGTTACTACCAGTCTAACCTGACACTGTAGTGGTTACTACCAGTCTAACCTGACACTGTAGTGGTTACTACCAGTCTAACCTGACACTGTAGTGGTAACTACCAGTCTAAACCTGACACTGTAGTGGTTACTACCAGTCTAACCTGACACTGTAGTGGTTACTACCAGTCTAAACCTCCTAACCTGACACTGTAGTGGTTACTACCAGTCTAACCTGACACTGTAGTGGTTACTACCAGTCTAACCTGACACTGTAGTGGTTGCTACCAGTCTAAACCTCCTAACCTGACACTGTAGTGGTTACTACCAGTCTAACCTGACACTGTAGTGGTTACTACCAGTCTAACCTGACACTGTAGTGGTTACTACCAGTCTAAACCTCCTAACCTGACACTGTAGTGGTTACTACCAGTCTAACCTGACACTGTAGTGGTTACTACCAGTCTAACCTGACACTGTAGTGGTTACTACCAGTCTAACCTGACACTGTAGTGGTTACTACCAGTCTAACCTGACACTGTAGTGGTTACTACCAGTCTAACCTGACACTGTAGTGGTTACTACCAGTCTAAACCTCCTAACCTGACCCTGTAGTGGTTACTACCAGTCTAAACCTCCTAACTGACACTGTAGTGGTTACTACCAGTCTAAACCTGACACTGTAGTGGTTACTACCAGTCAAAACCTCCTAACCTGACACTGTAGTGGTTACTACCAGTCTAACCTGACCCTGTAGTGGTTACTACCAGTCTAACCTGACACTGTAGTGGTCACTACCAGTCTAAACCTCCTAACCTGACACTGTAGTGGTCACTACCAGTCTAAACCTCCTAACCTGACACTGTAGTGGTTACTACCAGTCTAACCTGACACTGTAGTGGTTACTACCAGTCTAAACCTCCTAACCTGACACTGTAGTGGTCACTACCAGTCTAACCTGACACTGTAGTGGTTACTACCAGTCAAAACCTCCTAACCTGACACTGTAGTGGTTACTACCAGTCTAACCTGACACTGTAGTGGTTACTGCCAGTCTAACCTGACACTGTAGTGGTCACTACCAGTCGAAACCTCCTAACCTGACACTGTAGTGGTTACTACCAGACTCCTAACCTGACCCTGTAGTGGTTACTACCAGTCTAACCTGACACTGTAGTGGTCACTACCAGTCCTAACCTGACACTGTAGTGGTCACTACCAGTCTAAACCTCCTAACCTGACACTGTAGTGGTTACTACCAGTCGAAACCTCCTAACCTGACACTGTAGTGGTTACTACCAGTCTAACCTGACCCTGTAGTGGTTACTACCAGTCTAACCTGACACTGTAGTGGTCACTACCAGTCTAAACCTCCTAACCTGACACTGTAGTGGTCACTACCAGTCTAAACCTCCTAACCTGACACTGTAGTGGTTACTACCAGTCTAACCTGACACTGTAGTGGTTACTACCAGTCTAAACCTCCTAACCTGACACTGTAGTGGTCACTACCAGTCTAACCTGACACTGTAGTGGTTACTACCAGTCTAACCTGACACTGTAGTGGTTACTACCAGTCTAACCTGACCCTGTAGTGGTTACTACCAGTCTAACCTGACACTGTAGTGGTTACTACCAGTCCTAAACCTCCTAACCTGACACTGTAGTGGTTACTACCAGTCGAAACCTCCTAACCTGACACTGTAGTGGTTACTACCAGTCTAACCTGACACTGTAGTGGTTACTACCAGTCTAACCTGACACTGTAGTGGT
>NW_027031304.1:0-3371 GCF_034236695.1 Oncorhynchus nerka
TATCTACCTCCATCACTCCAGTATCACATTCCCCTTATACATATCTACCTCCATCACTCCAGTATCCCTGTCTCCTTCCCCCTATACATATCTACCTCCATCACTCCAGTATCCCTGTCTCCTTCCCCCTATACATATCTACCTCCATCACTCCAGTATCCCTGTCACCTTACCCCTATACATATCTACCTCCATCACCCCAGTATCCCCTTCCCCTTATACATATCTACCTCCATCACTCCAGTATTCCTGTCTCCTTCCCCCTATACATATCTACCTCCATCACTCCAGTATCCCTGTCTCCTTCCCCCTATACATATCTACCTCCATCACTCCTGCCACCTTCCCCCTATACATATCTACCTCCATCACTCCAGTATCCCCTTCCCCCTATACATATCTACCTCCATCACTCCAGTATCTCCTTCACCCTATACATATCTACCTCCATCACTCCAGTATCTCCTTCCCCCTATACATATCTACCTCCATCACTCCAGTATCCCCTTCAAATCAAATCAAATCCAATCAAATGTTATTTGTCACATACACATGGTTAGCAGATGTTAATGCGAGTGTAGCGAAATGCTTGTGCTCCTAGTTCCGACAATGCAGTGATAACCAACAAGTAATCTAACTAACAATTCCAAAACTACTGTCTTATACACAGTGTAAGGGGATAAGGAATATGTACATAAGGATATATGAATGAGTGATGGTACAGAGCAGCATACAGTAGATGGTATCGAGTACAGTATATACATATGAGATGAGTGTAGACAAAGTAAACAAAGTGGCATAGTTAAAGTGGCTAGTGATGCATGGCAATGGATGGTAGTCGATGATCTAGAGTACAGTATATACATATGCATATGAGATGAATAGTGTAGGTAAGTAACATTATATAAGGTAGCATTGTTTAAAGTGGCTAGTGATATATTTACATCATTTCCCATCAATTCCCATTATTAAAGTGGCTGGAGTTGGGTCAGTGTCAATGATAGCGGTGAACAGGCAGTGGTTCGGGTGGTTGATGTCCTTGATGATCTTTATGGCCTTCCTGTAACATCGGGTGGTGTAGGTGTCCTGGAGGGCAGGTAGTTTGCCCCGGTGATGCTGTGCAGACCTCACTACCTCTGGAGAGCCTTACGGTTGAGGGCGGAGCAGTGGCCGTACCAGGCGGTGATACAGCCCGCCAGGATGCTCTCGATTGTGCATCTGTAGAAGTTTGTGAGTGCTTTGGTGACAAGCCGAATTTCTTCAGCCTCCTGAGGTTGAAGAGGCGCTGCTGCGCCTTCTTCACGACGCTGTCAGTGTGAGTGGACCAATTCAGTTTGTCTGTGATGTGTATGCCGAGGAACTTAAAACTTGCTACCCTCTCCACTACTGATCCATCGATGTGGATAGGGGGTGTTCCCTCTGCTGTTTCCTGAAGTCCACAATCATCTCCTTAGTTTTGTTGACGTTGAGTGTGAGGTTATTTTCCTGACACCACACTCCGAGGGCCCTCACCTCCTCCCTGTAGGCCGTCTCGCCGTTGTTGGTAATCAAGCCTACCACTGTTGTGTCGTCCGCAAACTTGATGATTGAGTTGAGGCGTGCGTGGCCACGCAGTGGGTGAACAGGAGTACAGGAGAGGGCTCAGAACGCACTTGTGGGGCCCCGTGTTGAGGATCAGCGGGGAGGAGATGTTGTTGCCTACCCTCACCACCTGGGGCGGCCCGTCAGGAAGTCCAGTACCCAGTTGCACAGGGGGGCCGAGACCCAGGGTCTCGAGCTTGATGACGAGCTTGGAGGGTACTATGGTGTTGAATGCCGAGCTGTAGTCGATGAACAGCATTCTCACATAGGTATTCCTCTTGTCCAGGTGGGTTAGGCAGTGTGCAGTGTGGTTGAGATTGCATCGTCTGTGGACCTATTTGGGCGGTAAGCAAATTGGAGTGGGTCTAGGGTGTCAGGTAGGGTGGAGGTGATATGGTCCTTGACTAGTCTCTCAAAGCACTTCATGATGACGGAAGTGAGTGCTACGGGGCGGTAGTCGTTTAGCTCAGTTACCTTAGCTTTCTTGGGAACAGGAACAATGGTGGCCCTCTTGAAGCATGTGGGAACAGCAGACTGGTATAGGGATTGATTGAATATGTCCGTAAACACACCGGCCAGCTGGTCTGCGCATGCTCTGAGGGCGCGGCTGGGGATGCCGTCTGGGCCTGCAGCCTTGCGAGGGTTAACACGTTTAAATGTCTTACTCACCTCGGCTGCAGTGAAGGAGAGACCGCATGTTTTCGTTGCAGGCCGTGTCAGTGGCACTGTATTGTCCTCAAAGCGGGCAAAAAAGTTATTTAGTCTGCCTGGGAGCAAGACATCCTGGTCCGTGACTGGGCTGGGTTTCTTCTTGTAGTCCGTGATTGACTGTAGACCCTGCCACATGCCTCTTGTGTCTGAGCCATTGAATTGAGATTCCACTTTGTCTCTGTACTGACGCTTAGCTTGTTTAATAGCCTTGCGGAGGGAATAGCTGCATTGTTTATATTCGGACATATTACCAGACACCTTGCCCTGATTAAAAGCAGTGGTTCGCGCTTTCAGTTTCACGCGAATGCTGCCATCAATCCACGGTTTCTGGTTTGGGAATGTTTTTATCGTTGCTATGGGAACGACATCTTCGACGCACGTTCTAATGAACTCGCACACCGAATCAGCGTATTCGTCAATATTTCCATCTGACGCAATACGAAACATGTCCCAGTCCACGTGATGGAAGCAGTCTTGGAGTGTGGAGTCAGCTTGGTCTGACCAGCGTTGGACAGACCTCAGCGTGGGAGCCTCTTGTTTTAGTTTCTGCCTGTAGGCAGGGATCAGCAAAATGGAGTCGTGGTCAGCTTTTCCGAAAGGGGGCGGGGCAGGGCCTTATATGCGTCATGGAAGTTAGAGTAACAATGATCCAAGGTTTTACCACCCCTGGTTGCGCAATCGATATGCTGGTAAAATTTAGGGAGTCTTGTTTTCAGATTAGCTTTGTTAAAATCCCCAGCTACAATGAATGCAGCCTCCGGATAAATGGTTTCCAGTTTGCAAAGAGTTAAATAAAGTTCGCTCAGAGCCATCGATGTGTCTGCTTGGGGGGGGATATATACGGCTGTGATTATAATCGAGGAGAATTCTGCACCGCATCGGATAGCGTCTTCCCAGTAAGCCATGTTTCTGTGAAGCAGAGAACGTTGCAGTCTCTGATGTCCCTCTGAATGCTACCCTTTGCTCGGATTTCGTCAACCTTGTTGTCAAGAGACTGGACATTGGCAAGAAGAATGCTGGGGAGTGGTGCGCCATGTGCCCTTTTCGGAGTCTGACCAGAACACCGCCTCGTTTCCCTC
>NW_027031305.1:0-3371 GCF_034236695.1 Oncorhynchus nerka
CCTGCCTACCACCTGCCTACCTGCCTACCTACCTTTCTTTTTTATCTGGTCTCTCTGTGACCTCTAAGCCCAGGCCTGCGTAGGTCTGACCCCAAGCTCCCACCCAGAGGGAAGTGTGAGGCGCTGTGGCGGTGAGCTTCAGCCACCTGACTGCCCGGCGCGAGCCCAGAAGGAACATGGAGCCTGCTCCTGCCTTAGTGACAGCAACACATACAACCAGAACCACCATCATAACCATCAGCACAACCGCTGCCCCGGACCAGGAACCAACCTGGTTAATGGTCAAACCTGACTATACCCAACCACAACCACAACATGCACCATAATCTGATGGAAAGGTCCACAGCCCTCGACATCCCCATGGTAACCCAACACAACCAAGCATCCCAGAATAATCTGTCATGGTTCTAGAGGTTCAAATACCTCTTTGTCTCATTGGTGTTGGAGTTCTAGGGTCATGGTTCTAGGGTCCTTATCCGTCTTGATCTCATGGTTCTAGGGGTCCACGCCTGAGCCCTGGTGTGATAACAGACTGTCTGCATTGGTCTACCCTGTCCCTGATGACGACTATAACGCCCCTACAACTCCCCCAGCAGCCAACCTCTCACTGCCAGCGCACGTTAGACCTGGCCACAAGGGGAAACAAGGTAGCTTAACTCCAAGTACAAGCTTTTGGAAGGCCACACTTTAGGCACCAAATGGAAGAATAATGCACTGAAACAGGCTGGGACTACCTGGACTTGTCCAATAAGAAATGTTTATATAACATATATTTTCCTAATCTGACCCTAGAACAGGCCCCAAAGCCCTGGCACCCTCCAAGGAGGTACTGCCGACACCAGGACGTCACTAGTGAGGAGGGGCCCTGGGGGCCTGCCAGACTCCAATGTTTCCAGTAGAGGCTCCCCTGTTAGAGAGGACGGATGGAGTCCCACACATACCAACTGTCAGGTAGGGAGACAACATTATTTACACCTATTTACAATGATAGTCTGGTTTCTCCCATTTGGTGCCTAATGAACACAACCCACTAGTGCAGAAAAGGACAGCATCTCACATAATCTCACTGTTTTTGTATTTTTTTGTTCCCAAGTAATATGCTTAAAGATGCTGAATTTACTAAGTATACACTTATCTAACCAGTGCATATGTGACTTAAACATGTATTACTGTGGATGGATGGATGAATATTGTAAGCAGGTTTGAACTTTTTTAAAGTAATGAATTTGAATCGATGGATCAAAATAATGTAAATATTGATGCATCTCAACAGGACTTTAGCAGCATGATATGACTGGCTGTCATTCATACCGCCGTACATCTGAGGAAGAGCTAGACTGCATGCTTCTACTGCCCATAAATGGTAGCTACTGTAGGGGAGAAGGGGGCGTGATCAAAATCTCTGTAAAACAGAGTTGCGTAGTCTCCATGCATCAGACATCAGCTGTGGTTGAGACACATCACTCTGTTTTGCAAAGGTTCTTCAGCTTGCATATTCTCTGAAACCACAATTGTCTGTGAAGCTGATCTGCAGAGCTGGGTCGACTTCATTAAGGCATGCAACGGAAACGTCTTAATACGAAAATGACCGTTTCTTATTGGACAAGTCCAGGTAGTCCCTCCCTGTTTCTTCCATTTGGTGCCTAATGAACACAACAGGACAATGTGATGGACATTTTTATGTTTGTGCTTTTCTATAAACCAATTTCTATGTTCTCTGTTTGTGCTTTTGTATAAACCAATTTCTGTGTTCAATCAAGTTACTGATTGAACAAATCCTCACTCTCAATATCTGCAATTTGGCAGAAGGCCCAGAACCTTGTTTAGAGAAATGATATCTCAGTTTCAAGGTCTCAGCTTAGAGAAGAAGCCTCGTGAGGTATTGGTCTGTCACATGCATGAAACAAACATGAATTATGAATGATGAATAAGCTAAATCATGCAAATATAACTTGTCAGTATATAAGGGAACTAAAGGGACTGCCCTGTTAGAGCTCACTTCAGATTGCTACTATATGTATCTAAGTCTGACTGGGACCTGTCCAACCTGCTGACAATAAAGAGTGATTCACTTCAGATTGACTTTGCGTGTCCCTGTGTAAGAATTTCCACAATTACAACATTAGACATTAGTGCAGAGAAGGATAACATTAGACATTAGTGCAGAGAAGGATAACATTAGACATTAGTACAGAGAAGGATAACATTAGACATTAGTACAGAGAAGGATAACATTAGACATTAGTGCAGAGAAGGATAACATTAGACATTAGTACAGAGAAGGATAACATTAGACATTAGTGCAGAGAAGGATAACATTAGACATTAGTGCAGAGAAGGATAACATTAGACATTAGTACAGAGAAGGATAACATTAGACATTAGTGCAGAGAAGGATAACATTAGACATTAGTGCAGAGAAGGATAACATTAGACATTAGTGCAGAGAAGGATAACATTAGACATTAGTGCAGAGAAGGATAACATTAGACATTAGTGCAGAGAAGGATAACATTAGACATTAGTGCAGAGAAGGATAACATTAGACATTAGTGCAGAGAAGGATAACATTAGACATTAGTGCAGAGAAGGATAACATTAGACATTAGTGCAGAGAAGGATAACACTAGACATTAGTGCAGAGAAGGATAACATTAGACATTAGTGCAGAGAAGGATAACATTAGACATTAGTGCAGAGAAGGATAACATTAGACATTAGTGCAGAGAAGGATAACATTAGACATTAGTGCAGAGAAGGATAACATTAGACATTAGTGCAGAGAAGGATAACATTAGACATTAGTGCAGAGAAGGATAACATTAGACATTAGTGCAGAGAAGGATAACATTAGACATTAGTGCAGAGAAGGATAACATTAGACATTAGTGCAGAGAAGGATAACATTAGACATTAGTGCAGAGAAGGATAACATTAGACATTAGTGCAGAGAAGGATAACATTAGACATTAGTGCAGAGAAGGATAACATTAGACATTAGTGCAGAGAAGGATAACATTAGACATTAGTGCAGAGAAGGATAACATTAGACATTAGTGCAGAGAAGGATAACATTAGACATTAGTACAGAGAAGGATAACATTAGACATTAGTGCAGAGAAGATAACATTAGACATTAGTGCAGAGAAGGATACACATTGAGACATTAGTGCAGAGAAGGATAACATTAGACATTAGTGCAGAGAAGGATAACATTAGACATTAGTGCAGAGAAGGGATAACACTATGACATTAGTGCAGAGAAGGATAACATTAGACATTAGTGCAGAGAAGGATAACACTAGACATTAGTGCAGAGTTAGACATTAGTGCAGAGAAGGATAACATTAGACATTAGTGCAGAGAAGGAT